>NW_025941781.1:0-19167 GCF_000764305.2 Hyalella azteca
AGATTACGCCAGTCTTTGTATGGCAAGATCTTAACGTATTATTATACTAGGAATACATCTTCTATCTCGGTATCAAGTGTTGGTGCTGCATACAATAATGAAGTTAACGAGAAAATTTATAAAACAAGTGCCAGAAAATTAATTTAAATTAGATATCTCAGACGATTCTTGAAATGAATGAATGGAGAATCCAAGTAATCGGATAAAAACACAGGGAAATAACGGAAATTATATGGGATAAATTAATTCCTAAATCTACCTAATTGATCGTTTGATCACAAACTGCTTTAAAGGGGTACTCAACAATTTCTTCAGGGCACATAAATTATACCCAAACATATATGTTAGCGATACAAAATTCGTTCCCTTTTGTGGGCAATAGTTTAATGTTATTATAATAGGAAATATTCCAGTGCGTTTTGCGTATTGGAAGGCTGCAAGTGCGCTGCTGTTCAAACTGAAAATCACTTCCCCGTTACTATTTCGATGGAGATGTTTGGTAACATTTTCGAAAAAATAATTGCCTTGGAACCATCTAGGTGGAAAAATATGTTTAAACTGTACATTAATATATAAAATAAATAAATATAAAATGCCATATCTGCTGCGAAGAAGCGACCATGCGAAGGAAAAATACTTTAGTTGTTAATAAATTTTATTTTGTTACGATCAATTTTATTTTTATTTATTGTGGTTATGAATAAATTACAAAACATCACGAACTATCATTGCAATCAAGTGTCTAGCAAATTTTGGGTGCATGACGAGTGCATCCCTTAGTCAGGCGGCGTTTTGGCTCATGAACGGCGCAGTGAGACGAATAGCGTCGCCTTCTGACTTCGTCTCAGTGAGCGCGCCTCAACAAGGGCTCGGGCTTCGGTCCTGCAATAGGCAATCATCGGATCATGTCATGCAGGGCGCCTTCCTCATCTGCTGCAATCTTCAAAATCCTTTGTTCACGAAATAGAACAGAAAAAATTAGAACTTTCTAATTGCCCTTATTATTTTCATCTTCCAATCATGATTTTCCGTGGACCGCTTTCGAAATCATGTCATCATTCATCCAGCCTTTTGTTACCTCCATTGAAGTACTAGTTAGTACCATGAAGTATCAATTACATTATACAGTCAATTTTGGATAGGTTTCCTCGATAGACCAGTTTTTAGGTCTCCAGGAAATACGTCACGAACATCACAATGCTTGTTGGTTCGAAATTTGCATCTTTATATCAAACAGTTGCTAGTTAATCATTATTTTCGCGAACCTCGCTCGTATATTTGAATCCTTTATCACAAGGTTGTAGTATTTCGGTCTAAAAATTGCTTCTTACCACTTGCTCCAGCGCCGTAACTCACGGTTAAGTAGTATTCTGCAGTCGGTGTCATCTAACGTAACAACTAACGTAAGCACATTTTTAGCCCGTGCCAAACTACTGCCCATAATACGAGTTTTAGTCGCACATCTTCATGCTATGTCATTTAATATAAACTTATTAGGAAAACTGCCCGTGTACGCACGGCATCGACTTTCCAGATATTACTTCCTGCTCGAATACACAAATATAACGCGAATCAATTTCAAAAAAATATAATATAATTAGTACGAGGCAATATCGTAGTACAAATAGGCTATATATTGCGGATTCGAAAGACATCAAGAAGGCGTTATATCTTTGACGATAACTATATCTTGTTATCCTAAGTACAATTGCAGAGTGTTGGCGCCAAATATATGGACAAACTCACACCCGTTTGTATTTTCAGCGTAGTGATGATACTGAACTGTGCTGCGCGATTGCGTATGTTTATTACAGTCGGGAGTGGAAATAGTTCAGTTTGGCACACAATTGCCTGTTGAGGCACTATATTTACGATCGGAGTTTTCAGTAGCTATGCATAAAATCGTTTGTCTTATTTGAACAAGGTTGTTAATGTTGTTGTACATTTTTCAGCCCGAAAGGCTGAGAAACTACTAGCAGAATGATGAAGCATGATGAAACTGCTTGTGTCTTAGCATGTAGACACGCTTTGGGCGCTTTCGAATAGTTTAGGCTGGGATACAATTTCTTGTAGGAGCTCCTCGCTTGCCAAAGTATTCAGTAATTATGCATATGACGCAACGCTGATTACATAATTCATCTGCGTCCATATTTTGCCATTTTTAAAATTTTTGAAACCTAGCGCTGCGAAGCGTCTTGGGTTACTATGTTACTTTGGCGCAAGTTGAGTATTAAACCTTGTATCACCAGGGTGTAGGATTACTTTATATTCAGAAATACCGTTTTTTGTCCTACACTTCGAATTAGCGTACAAAAAAATGGCTTTCATGTTCGTTCTTGGAGATTTGGCAATATTTTTTTCAAATGTTTTCACTGCGGTGCAACAGGTTTGTTTAGCTGGATTTCGAGCTTTAAATAGCATACAGGTTATAATCAGCATCGCAGCGACATCGTTAATAACGCTTGTAGGCTTGTAGTAATGAAGCCTTACCTTAGCGGGATAATTAAGCCTAACCCTCAGTAATGCCTGCCTACGAGCTTCGGGATCTCACAATATCTGGCGACGAAACTCGAATTGATTTGCATGGCAAAGTTTGGGCATCGCTGCTGCCCTATATCGGCAACAGCGGCTTGATTAGGCGCCTTTGTCCGACAGCCGCGGACATTTCAATCACTCGGACATGAAGAAGCATTCGATGTTCAAATATTTGTTAAAACGAAACATATTTCCCTTTGCTAAAATTATTGAATAACTCGGCCAAACTAACCTCGTGAGGTCGAATGTTTATGCCGGCGATTGTGCTCCACTGGCGACTCAGCCAATTATATCATAGCGATAACTTGGTGAATGATATTCCTTATGTGAATGCATCTCAGTGCTTCGATATTCTTTGAATTTTTTCTTATACAAACTAATGGTGCATAAATAATTCTTGAACCACATTCAACAGTTGTTATTGAACGGAGATAGCTTTAGTGCATTTTAGATATTTGATTATTGCAGAATAATATATTAATTAACATGTCAGATGCGTCTCATGAGGGAAGTAAGTTTCTGATTTGTTTGTTTGTCTGTTTGTCTGTCAGTCTGCTACAAATCTTATAATCAAAATTTAATACACTTCTACTTATCCTATCGATATGAAATTTTGCACACTTGCGTAAAGTTGGAGACAATGCAAGAATCAAATGACAAAATAAATGATTTTAATTATTAAAAAAAATTTCAATATTAAAAAAATTGAAAAAATAATTTTGTCAGCTACAAATATAGTAAATGATATTTGACACACTTTTACCTGTCCAATTGACCTGAAATTTTGCACACTTGTGTGAAGTTGGAGACAATTGACAGAATAAATAATTTGGAAAAAAGTCTATATATTAAAATAAATTGAAAAATTAATTTTTTTAATATTCGAAAATAAAGTTAGAAATTCATTGTACATCTGTAATATAGGAAACACTGGATTCTTTAGAAGTGTTATCTTTAAAAAGTAATTTTTAAACGTATATTATTTAATAGAAACTTTTCTACGCAAAGAAAATTTAAAATTGAAAGAAATCAAAGTCTTGTATTTCTAGAGTAGTTTAAGGTACTTATATTTGTATTTCTGTAAGTGTCACGTAAGACGAATTTACATCTGTAATAATGGAAACACTGGATTCTTTAGAAGTGTTGTCTTTAAAAAGTAATTTTTAAACGTATATTAGTTGGAATCTATAATATCTTATGTCCACTTATAAAACCATGTTGACTTTATACTATTCTTAACAAGTCGGCCACCTTTTAACACGTTGACTACGATTGCTTCATTTTGTACTATTATTTTATTTTTTGTACCTGTTTTTAAGCAGGGTTGCCAGACGGTCATTTTTTCCGGACGAATTCCGCGATTTAATTCTTCTCAATTGCGTTGGCCGGCTAAAATTTATGATAGGGGTACTTCCTAATTAAATTTTAAATACTGCAAAAAGAAAAGAAATGGAATTTTTATAGCGGAACCTACAAATAAACAGGTATACGTTGAATTATCGGTCTTTTTTGGCCTTTTTTGTTCTCGGATTTGGCCGATTTTAGGCCACCTGAATTATGTACCACTACCTCCTGGAGAAATACATTTCGTGGTACGCATATGTACCAATACGTAGTCAACGTGTTAAAAGCGGTAAAATAGTTTGTGTCAGCATTTGTAATATTTCACCAATCGGCAACAAACCAGACTCCGCCATATTATCATCACCGACATCACGAGGTTCATTTGGTCGAGTTCCTTATTTAATAACAATTTCTTTGTTATCAAATTTCATCGTTGATGCATTTTTTACTGTGTACATGAAATTTTATTTCGCAAAAATTTAATGGACCAAAGTAAATACGTCTTACGTGACAATTACAGATGTACAAATATAAGTGGACATAATTAGTATGCCTTGAATAAAGTTAAAATCAGAATGTTAATTGAAATGGCCCTCTAAAAATTGACAGGGAAAGAATTAAAAAATATTATTACATTGAATGATTTCAAATGAATGCAAGCTGATTCATGGTATGATGACTTACAAAGACCGTAGCAGGACTGTGACGTGACGATGAGACGAACCTCTAAGGAGCCTTCATCGAAATGATGCCCAAAGAGCGGGCGCGTCATCAGTGATAAGCCTGTCTCTTATACACATCTAGATGTGTATAAGAGACAGATTAATGAGGTGCCCTAATGACCCGGATCGCCACACTAATGCGTGAGCCATTAATGAGGTGTCCTAATGACCAGGATCGCCACACTAATGCGTGAGCCAATAATGATGTGCCCTAATGACCCGGATCGCATACTAATGCGTGAGCCGTTAATGAGGTGCCCTAATGACCATGGGTCATTATGCTTTTCCCGGCTTCTTTTACAATCATGCAATTTTCTTTTCAGATCAGAGAGCGACTCGTTCCAGGCGTCATGTTAAGAAAGCTTAGGATTCACTTGGGAAATCGACTTTGAATGGCATCTCCATTATATGCGGACCTTAGCACACGATTAGCAGGCTGAAATCACGATTAGGCACGAATTCTCTGTACATAATATCTGGATTATGGACGAAACTGGAACGAAGTTTTTTTCTGATCGACTAAATATACTTTTTCTAGTCAAGGATACATTTTTTCACGTCATGGACGAATTTTTTATCGCAGGGATATATTTTTTCAAGTCATGGATATATATTTTTATGTCAATGAAATATTTTTCTTCACGTCAGTGATAGATTTTTTAAGCCAACAGTATATTTTTTTCAAGTTGAGGATATGATTATTTGAGTTGTTAGTAAATGAATGAATGTCATTTTCTTTATTACATTTTTCTTATTTTTAACTGTAAAGTGCTGTTTTATCATTTTCAAACAAAAAATATGCAATTGTGGTAAAGGGACCAAGGGTGGGGGCCTTGCCCCAAGCCCATATGGGCCCATTGCCCCAGGGGTGGGGCAATGGGCCCAATTTGACACTTTTTACAAAATAGTGTTTCATTAAAAATTGTATAACTCTATAGGCATCTAATTCACATCGTGCATTCCTCATTAGTTGTACCTTCAAACAAAACAAAGAACCACCTCGTATCAATTAAAACTTCATCAAAAATTAAGTTAAAAAAAAGTGGGGGGCGCGCTGCCCCAGGTTGCCCTATTATTTGCTAATCGGATTCTATCCTCTATATACGAGAGGGCAGTGTGATTATACCTATAGTAATTACCTCGTTATTGACTTTGGCTTGAATTGTATGTTAATTTTCTGACTTTCATCACTAATACATATAATTTATTTATCATAAAATACAAAATATTATAGCCGAGTTTTGTCATGGTGTTATAGGAATTAAATTCCTGCTAATCATATCTTCCGTCCGCCTTTTTCTGACTTGCCGACAATCCACTCGTTTATCAATAAATATCCATATATCAATTCATCTATATTATACCCTTCGTCTCCTTTTGATATTTTTCATATTTTAATTGTTTAGCTAGGATTTGGGATTCATTTCACTCAAAATTTCAATTCACAGGACATATAATTGGGCAGAGTGGCAGTAGAGACATTCTGGGAATCGTTCAAACTTCGAAAATCAAATAAATATTTGTGTGTAAATAAATATTTCTGGCGAAGAGATCAAGAATTTTCACGACATTTGCATAGCTTTCATTTTTTTGGTAAAGTTATGATAATGAGTGAAGTGGAACAAATAAAAGTTCAGAATTTTTTAACTTTTATAGGATAGAGAAAAATCACTATTTATGAATTTAGCGAGATTTTTTAGACGTATACCTACTAATGAAGTTGTGGCAGTTGGGGTTAAAAAAGTTATTTCGGTTCATAATTGCCCTGAACAGATAGAATATAACCATGAAATACATATTTTTGCACGCTGTTTTAGTTGATTTACGTCGATATCATAAACTCGATGGTTTCATAAAATGTACTACGGAAATAAAATTCATTGTTTTATGTCCCGAGGCTGGCGAAGGGGTGAAGTAATTGTGTTCCTGGTCGATGACGGCACGCTGCATGTACCAATCTAACGGAGTTTTAAATGCGTCATGCACGCGAGGCATAAAACTGTAGCATATTCTAGAATAAAATAAGTTTTTAATCCTGAACTTATGTTCATAGCTGCTGATTAAGCTGGAATGTTTAAAGTTTGACGACTTTTAAGATTAGAACACAACACGCCAAACGAAAGAATGAGTTGTTTCTTGAATTGGTTGGTTTTCACTGACTAGAACATATTTCAATATAGTCGATCCCATTTGTAATCTTCAACTTGACGAATGCTTATAGTTCCGATTGACTCATTGATAAGACCTAAAATTCAATGTGCATTTTATCAAAAGTTAACGTGAACATTTTATTTATAATTTAAGGTTATTTTTTAAATTCAGGATAATTATTGCTGTATATGCATCATTTGCTCAGAGAAACCGATTGCAAGCTGGGGTTCGCGACTCGCGAGCTTATTCCCTTTCGCGAAGGAGCGCTTTTTGAACGTGCGTACAATTAGAGAAACACGTGTACGTTTGTGTACAATACATATAGGCGTATTGGTATTAAATTGTAGATTTTCTAGTTTATATATGCTTACAATTGATGTCCAGAGAATGCTTATTTTTACTTGACAAACCTGCCTTGTGCTTTACCAACGTCATCTAAAGAATTGTTCGACTCCTTGGAAAATGGGATGCATTCCCTGGTCGTTAATTTTACACATATATAGGCGTATGTACATGTACAGTTTATGTGCACGTATAGAGCAATACTCGTACGTATGTGTGCCTTAAAAAAATGTTCATTCTCTTCATGTTTACGTATAGAGTGCGTATACTTTTCGCGTCACCACCTCAACCAACGAACCTTCGTGCGGCTTTCAAAACTCTTCACTCACTGAATCAATAATAAAATATTCATTCACCGATTAAGCAGGCGCTCCAAGTTAATCTCTGGCCTCATGAATTTATTATTTTATTCCACGTGCGCTCCACTGCACAGCTTCAAAACGTCAACGGTTTTCACTAGTCAGGCGGTAGTCAAGACATGGTTTAATGCTACTGGAAAATACTGCACCAAAGTATTGATCGCTCAATGAAGTATGCAGCGATAATTTGGTAGGTAGTTACACCGATGCTTGTTCGTTGACGGCGAGAAAATAATGAGGGTTTCACTGTACTAGCGTCAGTCGAGTAAGATAGTGTGATTTTTCGAGCTCCAGCTTCGTTATAAATCCTAATTATAAAACAAATCGTACATTTTAATAAACATAGATAAATACAAAGAGAAATTTTTTCAACGCTAGGGTAAGTTTATATTTTGCGATTATTGAGTTTGTACGAAAAATTACTTAAAGCATTGGAATGCATCGCAGCCTCGGCACAGGTGCAAGCAACGGTGTTGATTGTGTTCACATGTTTCGACTGATATTTATTTTAATTGAAAAAATGTCCTGTCGCTTCAACCGATAATTATTTTAATTGGAAAATAAATCACTTGCTTCGAATAATTATCTTCTGACTGGTAAAATATTCATTTGCTTTGACTTGGAATTAATTCAACTGCAAAAATGTTCGCCAGCTCGGACTGAATACAACTATTTTGAGCTAAAAATGCTCAATTGCATGGACTAAAAACCTTATTTACAAAATGCGGAAAACTATTCAGAATGTTTTTAAAATTAAAAACTAAAATTAATTTCAAGATATAAATTTCAGACAAGATTCATTGACAAGTAAACGAATGACAATCGATTAATCGAACTGAGATCAATTTTTATCCTAATCAAATTAGTTTCTTTCACTTGCTGAATATTAATAGAAATGTTAGTTTAGCAGGAACAATATGTATGGAAGACCTGGTTAATTGTGAATAATTTAAATAAATAAATTTAATGATGTTGTTATCCGGGAATTCATCGATGTGTTCAATTATGAGAACTAGAAGGGGAACAATTAAGTCTTTACATTAATCTGTGGCAATGATTAGATAATTTGATTTTAATAGTGCGGGAAGTCGGCTGTAGCCCACAAACTCCCCTACATGTTGACCCCAGGCAGTCAACAGCTTAGCTTCGAGAAGTCTATGAGAAATTGAGAGGAAGACTGGACCTTTTTGCCATAGAACCCTCGTGTATGAATCTAAAATTTCACTGTTCATTCCCTTTCAGGAAATTTCATAACTTTTAAATTAATTGCTTCACACTCTCGAATAACGATGAAATATCACTAGACATTTCATTTGCAGTCATTCCATGCACCTTATCCTGGGTGCACACCGCCCCACCGCAATGAGACTCGCGTACCTGCTGGTGCTGCTATGCAGCGTCTGCGTCGCGGAAAGGGAACTTGAAATACACGACAATTCCATGATGATGGATGCAGACGTCACTTCGAAAACTGTAGTCACGAAGCCATGTGAGTATCAAAAGGGAATAGAGATTGACCATTTGCGAGTTCTCCTATGAAAATATTTTTACAACGTTCTAGTCATAATCATTGTAACATTTTTATTTATATTTTATGTACAGGAAATTTAAGACAGAATTTTGCAGGTAAATGCATCATTGATTGCTACGTGAATCCAGCCTGCCAAGCCGTAGCCTCAGAAGAAGTTTCGACCAACGTCACGTGTTATTTCAGTCTTCATTTCGGCGTTCAAACCAGGCTCACTAGCCGAAATACGGCCACCACCTACGTCAAGAAAGGTGACGGTGCTCTCAAGGCTTTTTCGTATGCTGAAAAATGGGGCTGGACAACAGTGTAAAAAATCAACACAAACGAGTATTTAGTTTGCGCTACTTATTTCATATATATCATTACATAAATTTCATTTTCTTCTATAATATTTTATTCATTTTACAGAGTGCGCAGACAACTTCGTCAGGCTGGGAGGGATTTGCTACTTCTTCTCATCGGAGATGGCCGACCAAGCCACGGCCAAAACCAAGTGTCCTGCAACGAGCTCGCTGGCCTTCCCGTCTTCTGGTGGAGAACTGACCAGCTTGGTGGACTACATAAAGAAAAGTCAGTGTTGAGCGGCAAGCGTAATTTATCGCATTCGTTTTCATATTCTCCCTCTATCACATTTATTCATATTGTCCACTACCCCATACACATATGTGGCATTCTTTCATCGATATTCACCAAGACCAAAACGTGGGAAATTAGTTCCATGTGCATAGTATAAATTAGGGAGTCATAAAAATAAGTTATCTTGCCAACAGAATTAATTATCTTGTGTGACAGGAACTCTCGAGGCCGAAGTAGGCATTTCCACAATATGCCTGCAATAGGCTGAATATTTTATAAATTTTTGGGCAATTTCTTGAAAAAATCGCAAATGCTGATCGAAGAAAAATATAACTTTTATTTTTGATAACAAAAGTGTACCAAAACATTAGCGAGACCTCCCTTTTCAGTGGGTGGAAAGTTTAAGTTTCAACTAAGTAACAATGTAACATAAAACATTTCAAAGATACTGAATTCATTAAATTGGGATTGTGTTAGGTGAACACAATAAAACTTGAAAAAAGTGAATTGGCCCGAGCTGCTGCCCGGTGGAAATCCTCTGAATCGGGATCAGGAGCTTCCCCTGGCCAGTGCAAGCCAGCCAGGTAGCACAGAGAAACTGATGCACTAAGTTCCGTGCGGTCTATCCCATCAAATAAAGGCCAACTGATTTGAATGAAACGCTACAAATTTATGTGATAGAAAATTAGCATAAGCTAAATATTAGGGTCCAGAATATCGTCAAACGTTCAAATTTACGAACCTAGCAGCTGTGCTCTTAAAAATGTATGGTAATTTTAAAATAAGGGGGCTATAATAAAATGATTAACGAATGAATACACATTCAGCTGGAAGATAAGGAAGGTTTGATTTTTTGAGTGAGAGTAGCAGTGGAACTGAGACAGTTGTTCATAATGGAAACTGGCAGGAGCTTCAAGTTACCTCGAAACCCTGAGCTTCAGTGTTGGGACAGTCAATCTGCAGCATCCGGTCCTCTCCTGCATGAGGTCTCGCCGAGACCCGTCCTCCGTGAGAAGACGAGCTGCTGCTATCGCCTTCAGATCGTCCCACACCTCAACGCTGCCATCACAGACGAGACACACGCTGGAAGTCTCACTCCATAGTGCAGATGAAGCGGACGATCAATAGTGAAGATGTGGCTTCGTTGGCAGTCGTAAAGAATCTGACTTGTGGGCTGGCTATGAACGGTGCTGGAAGCTGGATCGAGCTTTAATCTTCAAATTTATAGATGAAGAAATTAGGAGGGTTGCCTGCGCCGAATTACAGGAAATGCTTTGTATCGTAGCCGGACAAACTAAATCCTGTATAATTCAAATGGAAATGAAAATTGTCTTCCAACCGGAATTGTTTTCTAAAAGATAAGAATTTTTTACAGAAGTTTGAAATATTTCTGTTCGAATGAAGATGAATAATTTCTTATTTACAGACAAGGCTGACGTAGACAACTGGTACGTGGACCTCAATAAGACGAATGACAAGTGGTACTGGGGTGACGGCGTCAATTATAAGGGCGCTATAGAAATCTACGGCAACAACGAGTTATGTGCCAGACTTCGTGGCTCATCCTACGAGCTCGCGGACTGTCCCTGCAGCACAGACTACAACTTCATCTGCCAGTATACCGGGCAAGCTTGAGGGAATCATTTTGAGACAAGAACCTTTACGGGCAAGGCATTTCGGGAGCGAACTGTTTCGTGCAGGGCACCGAGCTGGTCTTGGACATGAACAGGCATTGCGTCTCAGATTTAGTTGAAGAACTTATGTTTTACGCTTAATCAACAATTTCCCAGGCAATTTTCTTCAATTTTTTTACAATTTTTTAATCAGGCCATTTCATACCTAACAGGTATCTTTTAAAGAACCTATGGAAACTACATATTCGATAAATATATTATTTAGAACTCATTGGGATATCCTCCAGAACACTTGACTATATATCAGCTTGATTTAAAAATAAATGAGAGATTTGTGTGGTTTGGTCCTCGGTACCCGAGAAATGAAGCTGACGAGTAGAGGTTCACAAGCACGTGGTGGTTCATCTATCCAAGCTGCAAAATTGTGAGGGTTGACATTATATATTCACGTATTTGTGCGAAGATTAATATGATCAGTATTCAATACTGATAATATATTATTAGTATTACCTGAAAAAAGGTCATTACAGTCGGCAAAAATTCGTTGCCTTGGCATCTTTAAACTCACGTTGCTCCAGTCTTCGATTTATATTAATCACAAATTCATTTATGGAGCACAAATATTTATAAACTTAAGTTCTCTAGACAATTTCCAATTTTAACGGAAAAAAGTTGGAGAACCTACATGATGTGTAACTATTGGTTTGGATGAACTTTATTTAGAAACTAAATTCAGCACCTGCTGAGCAGAATATTTATCGGCCTTATCATGTTTCGCCTTTAAATGAAGAATGAACTACAGGACCAGTAACTCACGCGTTTCTAAAATTGAAATTCTATGAAAATATTTAAATTCTAATTAAAAGCTGAAGAAGTTCCGGCTTAACATTTTTTTAACATTTATTGTGTTTTGACATTTATGTGAAAATATTTTATCTTCGCACAGTTTTGAGTGCTTTCATCAGCCGCACTTTACACGAATAAAATGGCTAAACATTTTAATGGTGTTTTATCTCACAGTAAATAGTCAGTGTATATTTGAACAACTAAAAAAACTTCGTTGAGTGAAAAATAACTAGAAAATAAGACTGTATAGACGCTCTTGATACCCACCAGTTCAAGAGGTTAAAATCGAAAATTTAATGTTTCACGCTGATTTGACAGCAACAGAATTCAACATTTTAATGAAATATCTAGATAAATGTGCGTCATAACATCTCGAGACATCTAACAGACGATATAGGATCTTCGCAAGCAACCATGAAGGGGTTTCCTAAGCTGAAAAATTAAGGAATGTTTTCAGTACAGCTGTACCAACGCTCTTTAGCGTGACCGGGACTGCTACGCCTTACACAAGAGACGATGCGCTCTATAATGGCGCCACTGTGCGTGAGTGCGACAGAGTTGCTGAGCAAAGTCCAGACTCTCGAGTTGGACTAGCAGGAAGTCGTGCTCGTGATATACATGTGAGTGTGGAAGAAATGATCCAATTTCATACTCGCTACCATTGACCAATTGTGGCACGTTGATGTAAGTCAGCGCGGATCTGTTCATGCCTCAGAGAGCCGAAAAATATCTTCCAAGGCTCACTTTCAAATTTGTCGATGACGTTTAAGCGACGTGTCGAACTGCCGATCAACATTTAATTTACGAACGATTTAACTGCAGTAAAAAACGACAGATACACGAGTTGCGTCCCATATTTCCCATATTTCGTTTCTCTCATACATTACATTATTAACACAAACTTTCCTGAAATATTCTTTCAAGAAATGTTTTTTATTGCGTGTTCGTGCATATAGGTGCTTTTCAGTGCCTTGATTTGCTGCCAATATTTATGCTATGTACCGATTCAGAGCCATTTAAAAGTACATTCTGGTAAATGCTACGTATTTTTCATGCTCTCGCAGTTAATGCGTGCAAGTTATCAGCCGAAATGAACAATTATTTAATTTGATCAAAACGCAAGGCATGAGTGCGTTTCTTGAGCACTTAATTTATAGAGAATAGAAATAACTTGATAACAAACAACGGCATTAACTTCTTTGAGGTATTTTGAATGTTAATGAAAGGTTTTTATGTTAGTTGCAATGCGATTATAAAAAGAGAAGAAAAAATTAGATCAGTACTCACTGCAGTGAGTGACAGAGCGAGCATTTTCTCGTGAAGTGAAGTCACGGACGGACGGACCTGACGAGAACAATAACGCATTTTTTCAGAAGCGAGAAAATGCGCTAAAAATGGTGCAATATTAATCACTTACAACGAATCAATGCAATCGATACAAATATATGTTGAAGATTATGGATACCTTTTGCATAATACATAAGGTGAAGAAATAGAGCATCTGCCTGTATATTGTGTGTGTGTGTTCAACGTTAACTTATGCTGTATTACGCAATGAATAACTCCATTGCTTCATGCCAGTGGCTTGCAGGTCACGGGGTTGTAGCTCGTGGAGAATTGCACTGCGAAGATGACGTACGTCAACACTATGGATACCGTCTGAAAATATCATCGTTATAAAAATTATCTTCATTAAAAAATGCAATAAATTTTAGTTCTAAATCTCGGTCGAATATCTAATTAGCGTGAAACATTAGGAGACCAACCGTATTGTTGCTTAATCGTGTTACTAGTAAATAGGAACTACAGGGTTCACTACCGTGAGCCCAGCTCAATGAATGGCTGTGGACTGTGGCACACAACACTCACCGACAGCAGCAATTGCTATGCCAGCGATTGGTGCTGCAAAAATGTCGCGAACTTGTAAGTGAATGATATAAATTCTTTGGGAAATATTACTTCTAAATATTGCAATATCGTGAGACTGGACCCCGGAGTGGTTGACATATGACCAATAACTGAAAGCAATCTTGAAAAATTCCCACAACCTCGAGTTGAACTCTTTATACCATGTGAGTTTTCATGTAGATGAAGATTAAATATCAACTACTTGCCGGCATGCAAGTAGTTGATATATTTTCCTGCCGAAATTTAGTTCGCGCAGGAAAACCTTTAATTTAAACTTTAATGTCCTCGACAATGGATAAACTGTTTCACTTCGTTTTAGTCCACAAAATAATACTGCAACTTCGAGGTTAAACGACCTCAAGCTTGAGATTTCCATTCGTATTCAGCTCGGTTGTTCTCTTTTGAATTTTCATATATCTTATATATACTATTTAATTCTCAGATGAGCCACAAGGAAATACTCCATGCATGACTACTAAATACTACCAATTTAGTAGGATATCTCTATTGTATTTAATTCCCACATGGACGACAAGAACACTACTCGTGCATAACTATATAGTTCTAACTACCGAGTTTTCTGTAACAAGAACCGCCGATTTGACGTCGTCGAGCCCACTAGCTTCAAGTGGATTTAGAGTTCAGGTAATGGAAAAAAAAAACAGATGAAATAAAGGGGTGATGAATTTCGAAAGAAATATACTGTGAGAGTTATTCACAGCTCTCTAATTACATATTTTCAGCTGAAATAGTTTCTTTAAATCTCGCCAGAACTTAACGCCATCGGATGAAAAAACCGCTACCCGTCAAAAGAGTTTTCAATGCTATATTTTCACATGAGTCAACATTATTTCTTAAAATTGATATGAAACAGGAAGCGATTGATTTCAATAACAATCCTAACACTCTCCCCTGGACCCGAAAGTTTACTGGTGAGGGATACGTAGAAATTAATTACCTCCCTGAATGTAATTCAGTCATGAGCGTCGCGATTCATAATAATGATCCAAGAGCGGGGTCAATGCAGCAAGCATTCGTGCAGGTGTTGGTGGTTTGCTAGATATAAAGAAGCTATTTCAAACAGTGAAGATAAAATTAGCAAGTATAATTAGTACGCTTCAGTAGGTTATTTAATGCATATTTAATTCGGAAAATTAATTTACATTCCATCAATAGAAATTCTTTACCATTTAATTACCGTCCTCAAATCTCAATGCCTCCTGTTGGTTCGAAGCCATGTAGTAGATTGCATATTAATTATGATACTTGTCTGCCTCTTTATAACGACTACGATTTTGCCCGGCCACTGCCTAGGCTTTGCCACCACCAGTTTTAGACAGAGTCGTCAGGCCCTTGGCAACTTTAAATAAAGTCGCCACTCGATCAGGTCGACTTGCGCAGTCAGAGCCGCGCTTTTGCCACCACCTCACGGTCAGATACCACATCTCTCAAGCCTTCAACTCCTCCATCAGAGAAGGTCGACTTGCCCGGCCAGAGCCGAGGTTTTGCCACCCTCAATTTTTGGGTCTCGAGGATTCGCGGGTCTCGAAATCCTCGCGCGTTAGGTCCAAGCCAGGTCTAGTTCACCTACTTTCAGAGCACAGTAGGCGAACCATCCCTGACTGGACCTAACCCTGAGGTCCCTCGCTTCCACGTGCAGCAGAGGACAAGGCCTCTGCCACATACGCAGCCCTCCGGAGGATAGCACGACACCGTCGGGGGCTATAACTTGCTTGATACCTCTTGCTTGCGCTGCATTCTCCGGCTGCCAGCCGCGCTTTTGCCACCACCTCATGGTCAGATACCACACCTCTCAAGCCTTCAACTCCTCTATCCGAGGAGGTCGACTTGCTTGGCCAGAGCCGAGGTTTTGCCACCCTCAAATTTTGGGTCTCAAAGATTCTCGCCACATTTTGGCAATCTTGCAAAAAGTCGACACCAAGCCAAGATCGACTGATTTTGCAGAGCCGATTTTGCCCGGTCCCAGCCGGGCTTGTGCCCGGCTGGTACAGAGATGGTAATGGTACCGTTGGATAGCTCAGAATGTTAACTTTAAGATGAGACTAAAAACCGGAAAAGCCAAACCTGTCGATTTTGGACCTACATGCTCCCCTTAAATAAATTGTCAGTGGCTGTCGGACAAAAGCGCCTCATCAAGCGGCGGTTGCCAAGGGCAGCAGCGATGCCCAAGTTTTGCCTGATAAATAAATTCAACTTCTGTGACTCGTCATCGTGAGTGCCCAAAGCGTGTCTGCTGATCACCATTGACTAACATCATCAGTGTTATTTTTCACATCCATAGCCAATTTCCAGCCCAGAAGGCTCAAAAATATTTGCGATTCATTGCAATACATTGGTACCTATTGAAATAGATAACACTTGTTTCCTATGCATAACTACTGAAAACTTCGGTCTGAAGAAGTGCCTCAACAGGCAATCGTATCCCAAACTGAACTATTTCAACTCCCAACTGTAATAAACAGAATTGTGCAGCACAGTTCAGTAATATGACTATGCGGAAAAAACATTAGGCTGTGAGTTTGTCCATGTATTTAGCGCCAACACACTCTGTAATTGTAATAAAAAGGAAGCGAGTTATCGTTAAAGATCCCTAACAAAATTTGGGGTATGCTTCAGCCTCTGCCCCAGAGTTGCCTCCGCCCCAGAGTCCAAGGGAATGAATTTCTTCGAAATTTTACCAAACATCTTCATGGAAATGGTAACGGAAAAGATTATCAGTTTGAACAGCAGCGCACTTGCAGCCTTCGTATACGCAAAACGCACTGGAATATTTCCCATTATAATAACATGAAACTATTGCCCAAAAGGGGACGGATTTTGAACTGCTAACATTTCTGCTTGAGTATAATCTACATACCCTTGAAAAATTGTTTAGTAACATTATGAGCAATTTATTATCAATCGGTCAATTGGTTGAATTTTGGAATAAATCCCATATAATTTCCGTTATTTCGCCGTATTTTTTATGCAATTACTTGAAGTCTTCATTCATTCATTTCAGGAGTTGCCTGAGATCATTAAATCAATAAATTGATTTTTTGGCATTTGTCCTAAAACTTTTCTCACGCAAGTAACTTCATTAATGTATGCATCACCAACACTTGATTCCGACGCGGAAAATGTTTCCCGGTGTAATAATTCATTAAGATCTGACAAAACCAAAACTCTGGCGTAAATCTGTTAATATTTTCAAGCTTCATTTCCGAATCAAATCAAAATTTATTATTACTCCGCTGAGTGTGAATAAGAATAAATCTCGTGGACGCCTCAAGCTCACCAAATTTATTCATCCATGAGTAGAAATCAAGGTGCCCTTGGTTTAGGCCAATGAATCGCGACCCTCATNAGACCACTGTAGTACAGAGGCGCCTCATGGAGCGGCAATTGTCACCTCGAAATGTTTGATTCGAATGAAGGTGATTTATTTGATGTAAGTCGTGCCTTGCGCGTGCACATAAAAAGATAGCCGTTTTTCTAGTTCATTTAATCTATTTCCACTTTTACCCTCGCCGCTTTTTGACGGGAGACAGCTAATAATTTCGTTAGTTGCACTTCAGTACAAAAATAAAGTTGCATTAGTCACCGACCCATACCTATTAAGAAAATCAAGCAAACCAAGCAATTCTTCCAGGAGCGGAAATCAAGGTCAGACTACCCCTAGTTCCGCGGTATGAATGGTGACGCTCAAGATTGAGTTACATTCACGATTTTTTCCTACACATACGTAACCAGTAAACGCCCACGATCTGTTGTGTGGGAAATATGTTTTGTGAGTCAAACACAAGCTTTATTCGCTTCATATTTATCATTGATATTCTCAAGTAATGGTGAGCCATTTGAAGAGAATATGGAATAATCCCTTGCCAAGCAGCAAACTATTCAAACGATTGCGTTGGTGTTTGGAAGTTGTATGCAAGTTATTCAAAAATATATTAAGTGAGCTGCAACTTGTTTTTAAGGAATATTTTATTGGAAAGCCATTTTCCTTCTCTTCCTTACGAAAAAAAACGGTTACGTTTTACCCTCAAATCTCACTGCATTCGTTGAATCCAAAGATTCAATGACATAGCAATTTGCTCATAACATAACACATCATACTGAGTCGGCGCAGAAGAGTAGGCCTAATGTGGCCTGTCGCCGATTCTTATTTTTCGTGCCTTGTTCACAGAAGATCTAAAATCGCGTCATTTGACCGGATCTTTTCAGGACTGATGATAGTTTGAAATAGCTACTAGACTTCCACCGGGATCGATATGGTGCTAGGCATTTCAAATCTGAACATATGTTTTTTCATAGCTTTATCTAGTCTGTTCTTGAACGCGTTCATCCTTGGAGCGCTGACAACTTGAATTTATATTGCAATTTTGAAGTGAATAGTTTTTAAATACATGTAACGATTAACTGCTGTTCTTTGTCATTGAATGAATCTATTATATTGTCCGTGTATTCATGATACTGAACCGAGCTACGCGATATATGAGACGGCGGGGGTGAGAATAGTTCAGTCTGGGATACATGCAATTATCTGCAGGTACTCGCGACCTCGGAAAAGTGTTCAGTAGTTATGAGTTGATAGCTAATAAAGTTCTGGGAGTGCTGCGTAGTAAATAAGTAGATATTAAATTATTATGAACATGCTCACCCCCGCCAATAAGTGAGGAGATTTAATTCACCACAATGTGGGTAATGAGCTTAAAAGATCTGTCAGTTCTGTACATGGAGGCACTACTTTATCTTGCTAAATTACTTGAATTTATATGTTAGGCAATCGGGCGAAAGCAGGTTCTGAGACTTTGTATAAATTGTCGATAATCACCAACGAAAAACGGCGTTTTGTAAAAACCCGGTGGTTAAACGGGTAGATTTGATTTACTCTTATTTTTAATTTATACAACTATTCTGCCCATTATAGCGAACAAAAGCTACATGTATATACTGAACATTAGAACAGAACTTTTCATAGCAGCAGGCAGATCGACTAAAAAATAAATTCTTCCGAAACGCCGCATAACAAAACTTTAGTGAGCAGCGAAGCGGGGCAACCAGGTCCCTATTATTCAAGTATTTATTCAAATATTTATTTTTTATAACTTTAACGATTCGTCTGTGGACCAAAGCCGCCGGCACGAACATTCGACCTAATGAGGTACAGTTTGGCCGAGTCTGCGGTGATAGGCGATGCCAACTGCAAATATCAATGC
>NW_025941782.1:0-324 GCF_000764305.2 Hyalella azteca
GAGTTTATTTCTGATATTAGTACAATATACGCAAAATTGACTTTTCAACTAACTTAAAATTAAGGGCACCGTTTTAGTGTTAGACAGAAAAATAATAGAGCCTGTAAAATAGAATACAAAACAAATCATTGGAATTTATTGAAATTATCGAACAAAAAAGCACCAGAAATATTTTTTACAATGCTAAGAATTAAATGGCTCAAGATTCTATTCAAAGAATTACTTTTGTACTCAAAAATAGATTAAATGGAATTTAAAAAAATACATCACACCGCCATCATTTGCTCTGATTATGAAGTATCCAAAGATTTTTATGTCAACAAG
>NW_025941783.1:0-67445 GCF_000764305.2 Hyalella azteca
GATAGATTTTCTGAAGTACCCGTTATTTGTCCGTTTTCTATGAATATCACGTTTTCTATCAATTTTTTCGAAAAATTCACAGGAGCAAAATGTTTTTCTTTTTACATTTTACGTATGTATGTGAAGTTTCATGTCAATCGGATAATAACTATAGAAGTTATCAGAATTATCAGTAGGTCCCCTTAACGGTACTCATAATTTGCTCTCAACGCCAGCTTCCAGAAATTGTTTTCTTGTTTAAAGATGGTGGCAAGTATTGCAGGAAAAACAAGTAATTACTCTTGGTCACTGTTATCTAAACTTTTTTATTTACTGATATTTTTTATTTATTATAAACGTTGGTATGTCCTTTTGCATAATTAAATTTGTATTAACTTTTTTTCGCAATATTTGGACAGACATTTTAGTTACATTACGCTTATTATTTGTCTTTGAACGTAATGATCTATTTTAAAAATACAATGAGCTCATTTGTTATATTTGCTTTTTAATTTTTTACGGCACAGAAATTTCGAGAAAGAATAGGTTGAAATAAAACAAGCAATCAGGAAATATGTCAACTCGTTTATTTCTGGTCATTGACTAGTAGTCGAAGTATGAATGCAGAGATGAAGAATAATTTATGGCAGCCAATCAACCCAGGTGATAAAAATTTAGACTCAGAAAATAAGTTTGATGAATTATGTCTCTGGAGAGCCGCAGCTTCATAGTCACTCCCCACGAGGGACGGTATACGCGGGGCCGGTAAGGGATACGGTCGCTCCTGAGCACTTCCACGCGGTGCGACCGGTCGCACAGAGCGAGTAAGCAAGACTAGCATCAGAAAATGCACTCGCTCACGTAGAGCAGTCGACACAAGTGTTTGTTGCGCTTCTAGTGTTGTTACCCTGAATAAAATTACCTCGAAACTTACAACTGTTCCAGCGCTCTCCTTGGTAACGCGCTCTTCGTTCATTGGTTACTTCTTGTGATGCGATGGCAAAAGTTTTGTTGTTACGTTCGAAACTATACCAGTATGGAATCCAAATTTTCATTATTTTGAATAGATAGTAATTTAAAATACTTTCGATTCAGTGAAGTAATCAATCAATTCAATCAAGTTTCTACCGAGAATGAAATGAATTTCAGATAAATGAGCTTCACAGTTTGATCGTTATGTTGAAATAAATACGGAATAACTTTCATGAAGTCCGTCTGACGCTTCTGTTCACTTTAAATAAAATGACCCTTATGCGCTTGATAATTACGACCCGGTGAGGCACCTCACACAAGACACGTGCCAGTAAAATAGAAGCCCGCATAGCAACCGTCACGACTCACGACTCAGTTTATAACAAACAAGTGCGCATTTATGACGATGCTCAAAACTCTTCAATATGTCCAGAGTGGTTCACTTTATGCGCGTGTTCGTTGTCAGTGAACATCCATAACTCACCTGACAGTTATTGCTCACTGCAATATAAGTCTCACATACTGACATTTACAGATGATCATAGAAGCTGGGTTCTGTGATGTACTGGTCGCGCAGCTGTTGACGACCAACAAGTGTTTGCGCTGTGATGGACGGACGCCATAAACCACACACTTGTGTGAATATTTTCATCTGAACAGAGGATGGTCATCCGTGGCTATATGTTTAGTGGTTCTAAATGCTTTGGTGTCTGAACCCTCTCTATATGCATGAGAAGTTTCTCAGAAATAAGTGCGTGTCACAAAAAGAGTTTGACTTGTTCGTTTTCGTGTTTTCGATAAATATTTTATTTCGACAACACTTTTACTTTGCATATACTACCGCGCTACGAAACTACAACCACGCACCTGTTTTTTAGTTACCTCGCATCATCATGCCTCCTCTTCCAGGGGCGCCACTGCCTCGAGCGCGACGGGCTTGTTCCAGACGGCGGCAACCCCCTGCTCCCATCTCACTCGTGCTCTACCCTCTACCAAGCATTATTACTTGTACCTCGGCTGGACAAATTCACAAATTTAGTTTAATATTCATCTTTTCTCAAAATCACAATAATACCTCAACAGACCTCCAATTGATTTTTCATTTTTAGTCAAGTCGATCGGAAAACTCATCTTGCATTTTCACTACTTTTACCATTTCATTCATGTTGACCTCAATCGTTGTTTCAGCACCATCAATAAATACATTTAGTTCAACCTCAATTTAAGGCCGAAACTTCTTCTAGCTTCAAGAAAACTCTAGATAAAGAAAACTCAGCTTACAAGTCTGTTCCCATAGCTGTGATAATTAAATTGAAGGTGGAATGTTAATTTCGAATAGTTTCACTTGAAATTTCAGAAACCCTAAAGGAAATACTTGGACTGGATACTGTATTTATTCTTCACCATCTTTAAATCTCTAATAATATTGAACAAAATCTCTCATACTTCAGACGTGTTAGCATTTTTAAGCAAAAGTGTCCACAAATTACACTTCTAATTTTTTATTCTATAGGCTGACCAAGAAATGTTTCATTTGTTCACATTCGTTTTAAACTTGGTACTCAACAGGGCATGTCAAACAATAACTATCAAAGTAATAATAAATAATATTTTGTTCATACCAGTATATCTAATGCGTTCCTGTTGTCCTCTTCTACAACTAGACTGAAAATTCCTCGTTCGGTTTTCAATGGTGTCCTTGGGAGCGAATTTCTCATGAGAATATCAATCACTCGAGGTATATCTGATATTATTATTTTTTTAAATGACGTATTAATGGCTTGATAAATATTATTTTCTTGATAAACCCAGGTAGAGACCTATCATCACGAATTTTTTTTTTCGCTGGCATATATTTTGAACCAAAGCTCTTTTTACAACACTTCTCTTTAACTTCACTTCTTGTTGTTTGTTTGTATGTTTGTTTGTCTGCCACAAATCTTATAATCGATATTTTACACACTTCTACCCGTCCAATCGATCGGAAATTTTGCACACTTGCGTAAAGTTGGAGACAATGTATGAATCAATTGACAGAATAAATAATTTTGAAAATTAAATTTTTTTTTCAATATTAAAAAAATTGACAAAATAATTATGTCAGCTACAAATCTTTTAAATGATATTTGACACACTTCCCCCTGTCCAATTGATCTGAAATTTTGCATACTTGTGTGGAGTTGGAGGCAATGCATGAATCAATTGACAGAATAAATAATTTTGAAAAAAATTTATTTATTAGAAAATTGTGGAAAAATACATTTTTTTAATTTTCGAAAATAAAATGAGAAATTCATTGTACATCTTTAACATTGGAGACACTGGATTCTTTAGAAGTGTTGTCTTTAAAAAGAAATTTTTAAACGTATATTATTCCCGCTTGGTTTGAATCCGCTGAATTTATTGAAGTTCGGATGTAAAGAAGTAATTCTCGTCGAAGTGCGAAAATCGGATGTAAAACCTATAATTTCTGCGTGCAACGGCATAATTGGAGTGAGATTCATAATCTATAATAATTTTGTTAACTACTACATTAGTATCAAAACCAATTTGTAAGATTTGCTCAGGATACCATCAGTTATTCAATCGGATATATTCATTCTTTAAATAAAGGTGACCAAGCATTGCACATTTTTGAAATTTGTTAATTAGTTCTACCAGTTTAAAATTATAGAATAAAATATCGAGGTCTTTGAGCTCCTGAACTCGGTTTGAAGAATTTTTATTTGGATATACCCGTATATAATAAATGTTTGATGCAATTGTTGATTCATGTAAGAATTTGTAACCGAATTGTACATTTTATATGAATGTACAGTTTAATCTTTTACTTATCAGCGAGTCCCTTGAGTTTGTTGAAGTTTTCGCCTATGAATGCATGCCAGCTGTTCGGACAAAGTTATTTAGTTTTATGACTCATCTTGACTATAACGAATTTAATCAAATACTTCATCAAGACATAATGATATTCATACCACGAGTTATTAGCAATAATAAAACTACATATTTATTATTAGCTTTAGTAATTCGAAGTGAGTATAGCTCCAAACAAAAATTCGAGTTAAATACATTTATTGAAATGTTAGTCGTCTTTTCACAGTAATCTATGTCTTCAACTTTCAGGGAGAATTTGATATTCGGGGAAATCGTTCGATTTCATTTCAAATCCGATATTTGGGTAAATCATTCGATATTTGGGGAAATCATTCGATATTTGGGGAAATCATTCGACATTTGGGAAAATCGATCGATTTCATTGGGAATACGATATTTGGGAAAATCATTTGATATTTGGTGAAATCGATCTATTTTTTGGCGATTTCAATGTTCGAGGAAATCGATCGATTTCACGGTGAATTCAATATACATTTTCTGCATTTTGCCTAGATATTTATGTTTTCTATTAGCATTTTCTGCATCTATGCAGAAGTAACCCGCAACCGTCCATTCAGAGTAAGTATATATTGTCCAGATTATTTATTTAGTTAATCTATATATCTTTCTTTACCCATCGGCAATTCGATATATTTAGATCCTTTCACCAGTTTGCATTAAAAAATTTTGATACTGAAGTTTAACAACTTTTTCAATATAGATCCAGAAGAGTTGTTTGTAAACTCTTCAATTCTGTGCATCAGATTGTCATACAGTCTTTTGTATTATAGTTTTTGGGATTCATTGAAACTTAAATATATTTAACGGATTTAAACCAAGCGGGATTAAACAGTTTCTCAAAAATTTATTTGAATTTATAGAACTCAACTTGCGAATTCTACTGTAATATAATATTGTCGAACTTTCGTTGTTTGATTACTGAATAATTTCTCATGTTATATTGCTGAGAAACGACTTCATTCGCATAGAAGGCTCTTATATTAGAACTGATGTGTTCCGAGCATTTATCATTGACTGCGTCCAATATTTTGGACCCGCTTACACCCGAATTCATTTCGAAAATGCTTATATGAGTTTTTTTGCATTATAGACATACCGATAAATGGAGTACGACCTACAAAAAAAATATACTGAAACGGGATAGCTGGAAGATTTCATGCTCCTTCTTCATTGTTAACCTAATTTCAACAGTCAAACATGTAGACCATTGATTTTTATACATGCAGGTACTGTAAAAATTTTGTAAAAACATAAATATGTAGAGAATATATAAAGGAGTTTATTGTTAAGTTATAATCATTATTATATGATAGAAATGCCGGTGGAAAAAGTTTCATTTACTCTAAACTTGTAAATATTTGTATCAATATATGAGCGAATAATTTTCTTCTGAGATATAGCGGCCTCAAAATAAAAGAACGCCGTCACGTGATCAGAGAAGTAACAGCTAGTAACGCCCGATTCAAGGTTTGCTCCATAAGAAAAAGAATACTAAAATGATCCAGCAGTGAATGAGAATTAATGGGATTTTTATCAGAGATTTATGGTCGATTCAATTATGGGATGGATAAAAATTACCACAAATAATGATATGAATATAATTGTTGGTTTAGAATGAAATGAGACGATTTACAAATTAACATTGAAATCCCAACAATTAATTGTTCAACTAATTTTCTACGTTTTTGAGAAAACCTCGACTGTAAATAGTTTGTTGAGGGTTCGTATACTGTTTGAAGGTGATAGATAAACGGAAACGAACGATGTACGGAAAGCTCGAAAAATGATGAACACTTTGAATAGAGAGAGACCGTTAGAGATATAATTAGTGCCTCGTACGGTAATAAGTAGTCCTTGAGTGGTGTAAGAGACGGGAAAAAATTTACAAACATTGACAATTCCTTCTTAAAATCGCGGAAACAAACTTCACTCCTCGGTAAAAATGCATTCTTATAGGCTTCCAAATTGCTTAGGTAGCTGCTTAAGTATTCAAAGTTCTTGATAATGGCATCTTCCCTCGTTTGCGTGCATACGGGTTTGTCTCTGTCATGACCAGTAGCCTCGGCCATGGTGGACGAGCATTTGAAATGAAACACTGGATGTAAAACAAGTTGTGAGAAATTCCTCATTTCACACCGTAAATTTGTACCTAGATTTTAGGTTGCCTTCAGTTATTACATTCTTCTGATTTCATTCGTAGAAAAAGTAGGTATTCAAAGTCAGCGATTCTGTAGCAGGCTCAGAGACCCTCGAAAGTCGGTATCACGTGGTTTAAACATTCGCTGCAAGTGGAAACGGAATTTAAATTCTTTACGCGATTTCTAGTTGAAGTGGAATTAAATCATAAATCGCATAAACGCGTCCTCTGCTATATCGCCATTCATAAACAGTTCTGCAAACTTTTCTGCACCCGAACGTTTTTAAAGTATTTCTTATATCTTGCTTAAAACCTGTTTCTCTATTCACTAGTTGGTGTGAATGTGGTTATATTTCGTTTTGATTTGTTCCTTTTGCCTTTTTATTCGTTTGCTTATTCTGTTGGGTAGTTCGGCTTAGTTTTAGTAAGTTAATTCAAATTTAATGTTCAGATTTATATACTAATTCAAACAATAAACTAATCTCCAAGTGATACTTGCTATGATAGTGCGGTATATTATTACCTTACCCGCGAAGTTCACTACAATTAAACCTTAAGATTAAGTCTATTTTTAATTTTCATGTGCAGTATACCTCTTAATATTCTGTCTATTTTTCTAGTCCAAATTCCCACCCCTACAACTGATTTCCACTAATTTCTGCAATATATATTCTTACAAAAAGTGTTCAACCATACTTAGCAATAAAATCTTAGGTACAGCGAGTGGCCTGCTTTTCTTTATTATTTTTACGTCATCCTTTCGTCACCCTGTTTTCCAGTGAGTCCCCGCCTGCTACGGGCCTTCGATCCTTGATGCAATTTGCAATGAGTTCAACTTGTGGATCCGGCAGACGGAACGGATCATTTCGAACTTTTGAGCGTTCCTTTTAATTAAAAGTGGTGCCGTAAACTCAAAGTTTGTTCATGATCGTGTCCTGTGACAAATGTAATATTGTTCAATCACACAATCGAGGAAGTGAAGGTAAAGAAACAATAATTCTAGGAATTTTTATTTCAAGTTTTACCAAGAAAGTTTTGAAGTGCACTCAAGTTTGTTCTGACTTTCCTTGAGATGAAGGTTAATTAATTAACCCTTATGCCATAGGACTACTGCTCTACGACTGAAACACTTTCACGCAGTGAACCTGTTCATATAGACAAGTAGAGAGTTTCACACTTAATTAAACAAAACAACTATGTACATCTTCGTTTGTAGTTCCAATCCTCTCCAGCTCTCATGTATAACACGGGGAAATAAATCTCGGATGTAAACAAAACGTAAAGTGTGAAAGGCACGGAAACAAATTGGAAAAATAACTATTTCGAGAACAAGATTTCTTAGAATGTATTCAAATTCATACTATTCTTAACGAAATGCCTGTCAGTGACCACCACTGCCGTGTTTGAAAGGAGCCTTCCTGAATCTTCCCCTCAGGAACGTAGCCTATATAACCTATAACACTTCATAGATTGTAATACTATCAGCCGCAAGCCACCAGACAGATCACATCCGTTGAATTAGATAAATCAGCACAAAGGAGAGTAGCCTGACGTAGTATGGCCCAGCATCGTCTGCCAATACAGGAAAAAGTTCTACACCACTCGGACAGAGCACAACTCAGCCCAACAGTGAATTTGATGCTCGCCACCAACCCGTCCGTATATGTCCCATGAGTCGAATCAGCCTACGGTTGAACGGCCACTCGTCGAAGAACGATACATTTTGGAACAGAACTATGCTATCTGAAACCTAACTCCAGATGCTTTGAGCTAAAAGTGACCGTCTGGTGGTGCACGGCAGGATTCGTGCAGTTCCACTGGCGAGCTAGGCTGATTGATCGCAGTCTATTGTCCGCTGGTTAAATTTCAAACTCAAGTCAGGGTATGATGTGATGATTAGATGTAACGCTCAGTAGTGGACGATCATTATTCTGCGGGCTATACGTTTTAGAATATGGTGGCCTAATGCTCTTGATACGAGGTACGTTTTTTAAGTAAGTACCGTTTTGGAATTAAAAAAAGACGTGCATAGATATCGCAATAATTTTATTTTTACATGAAAGCCTGTACCTTAATTTAATTTTCTACATACAAATTTCCATGAATATCGAGGCACTTGTCATAACGTGGCCCCAGTTTTTGAATACCCTCCTGATAAATTCTGCCGCCTGGCTTGTTAACCACTGCATTGCAAAGGTTTTGACTTACTCATCGTCTTGAAGACGCCGACCGCCCAGGTGTTTCTTCAAGTGCAGGAACAAATGGTAGGCGCTGGGCGCCAGATCAGGGCTGTATGGAGGATAATCTAGAGTTTCCCTTTTAAATGATTTGGTGAGACCTTTGCTCTGATTAGCCACATGTGGACGGGCATTGTCATGCTGCAAAACAATACCGTTACTCAACTTGCCACGTCTTTTGTTCTGGATTGCACGACGCAGATTTTTCAATATCTCACAATAAGACGCTGCATTGATACGTTCAATGTCTCGCAATAAGACGCTGCCCGTTCCATGAAGCTTCACGCAGCAGACCCGCTTCCTCACTTCGATTTCTCACTTGCTGGAGGAGGGGTCCCTCCCCCCGACTCCTACTCCACTACCCTCAGCACCCTGCCCAGCTCAGCTGTCTCCTCCTACTTATCCTCAGCAGCTCCTAGCAAGGTGCGGCTGATCTCTGACTCCCTCTACCCTCCATCTCTTCCAGCGAGCGGTTCTTCTCCAGAGCAGCCAGAAGCGCTCTCCGAGCTCCGCTTTGGCTACTCACCGCGACTTAACTTGTACCTTGCTCGCATTCAAGCAGCAAATAGCCCTCTCTGCCCTGAGAGCAGCGCAACAGATCATACCACTATCACCTCTTCAGCTGCCCATCACACCCGACCTCGCTGAACCCACTGGTCCTCTGGTTTAACCCTGGATCTGGTTTAACCCTGGACAGACTGCGGCGTTCCTCGCATCACTCCCATCCTTCTCTGACATCCTTGGAGTGGATCCCCTGCTCCTTCCTCCTTCCCCGGAGCCACCGCCTTTTTTGGAACGCCGCCGAGCAGCAGACCCCGGGAACTTAAGGCCCGTTCACACTAGTGGCAATGACATGCGCTTTGAGTCGTTTGCTGCAGTGCCTCACCGCGCACAACCGTTCACACTACGTTTGTATGCGATTGCTCGAGACCGCGCGTTTTGAACAGTAGACCTAGACATAAATAAAAATTTACAATATTCGTTCCAATGTGATATCATTCTTTCAAATCGCTAAACGGTAATGCATAAATTGACAGGAGTAGCTAAAATCACAGAAACAAACACGTCATGTAAAAGTAACTTATATCATTTGAAATATGAATGTCTTCATCGAGAGTAGACGTTGACTGACGAAGAGCATCGCTGTCATTGATGAACATCAATGATTCAAAGCACCATAGTTTCGGTTTGTACACTTGGTCAGCCCCACGCGGTCTAAACCAACTAAGAGCAAAGTCGAATTAAAGTGCTACCTTAACACTTGCGTTGCATAGGATTTTCTTTCGAACTTCAGCAATGGTGACTTCTACACACAAGTTTCTTAAAGCTCCAACTATTTTTACCATAGTTTGTTCCTTTGCATTTCGATTTTTGTACTCCTTTGACCGAACATTCCATATGCATTCATTTTCTCTATAAAGATCAATTAGGCTCTCTACTAGAGAGTGACTCCAAGCGAGAGTGGTGTTAGTCGACATTTGGTGTGCCGGACCAGCGTACACACTCAACCTTACTAGGTAGACCACCGACAGCTATCTACTAACTAAGAATTTAAAAGCAAAGAATAATCCACAAAAATTCATATCTTTGTAGAAAACGTTTCTCTATCGTCAGTTCGTACAATTTAGAATCACAAATCAGAAGTCACAAATTAATACATTGAAAGCACAGAACGAATTGAATTTCTTTAATTAATTAATTTATATTTTTAATTTAATTTAAATTCTTAGTTAATTTGCAATTTAAGCAAACAAATGACATCAATTCTTTAATAGCTATCTACTAAGTGCCGCGCTTGTGTTTCATGAGGCATGGCCCCTGTCAATCGTTAGCTCGTCAATCGGTCAACAAGCGCTGCAGAGGCTGCAAAGCGCCTCTGCATGCGCCTTGAGGCACTTGATTCTCGTGTGTTGCCCCTAGTGTGAACAGGCCTTAACAACAACAACAGCGACCTATCCCACTCCCCTCCTCTCTCCAGAAAGTCCGGCGACCTATCCTCTCCTACGTCTTCCACAATGCAGAGGCACCTCTGTGCGTGCGTGACAACCGGTGCCTCGCAAAACCGTTGAAGAACATGTGTGAAAATGTTGGTTTATTGTAAAATCTACCGAGCCTAGTTGCATACGGTGACTGCAGAATTATTATCTCTTGATAAATTACATGGTAATCAATTACGAATTGCTGGCATGGGGTGAAATATGTTGTTCAGAAGTGTCGTCTCCCCACCAAGCCGAAAATAAGTTAATGGTATCAAATTACGAATTGCTGGCATGTGGTGCAAGATGATGGAAAATTTTAAATCGGAAAAGTAGCACTCAATTATCGGTAATGCCGGTATTTCGTACTCATAAGAAATTTTCCAATGTCGATATCAAGTGACCTTCATCAGTTCTTCTCGTTTGTTGAATGTAGTGCCTAGTGAACGTGATGGTTCATGCTGTATTCTTTGGTATTACATTAATAATCGAGTATGAATTTGACCATCAAGTTTTTTTTATTTATTTTATCAAATGTGTTTTTCAAATCAACGCCTTAATTTATTGATTTTTTATGACCAATTTTCGTTTTCAATTAATGTGTTGATAAAAATGTCAAGTGAAAATCGGTCATAGCCCATTTTTATCTTGATTCAGAAATTAATTTGAAGCTGTTTGAAGCGTATTACCTTAACAGGTAGGAAGGTTGAGGTAACGCTGAACTTACGGTGATATTAGAATCTGCCTTTCTTGCATCGAAGTATAATGATATGAGTTTTGCTACTTCGGTTAATAGGAGTTTGTGAATTTTGTGGTTGAGGAAGGAGATAACCCTGTGAAGTGGCTACGCCTCTGTGAAGTGGTTAGCCTCTGTGGAGTGGTTACGCTCTGTTAAGAGTTACATCGCTGTGAAGTGGTTACGCCTCTGTGAAGTGGTTACGCCTCTGTGGAGTGGTTACGCCTCTATGAAGTGGTTACGTCTCTGTGAAGTGGTTACACCGCTGTGAAGTGGTTCCGTCTCTGTGAAGTGGTTACGCCTCTGAAGTGGTTACACCGTGGTGAAGTGGTTACACCTCTATGAAGTGGTTACACCGCTGTGAAGTAATAATGCCTCATTGAAGTGGTTCCGTCTCCATGAAGTGGTTGTTCCGTCTCTGTGAAGTGGTTCCGTCTCTGTGAAGTGGTTACGCCTCTGAAGTGGTTACACCTCTGAAGTGGTTACGCCTCTGAAGTGGTTACACCGCTGTGAAGTAATAATGCCTCATTGAAGTGGTTCCGTCTCCGTGAAGTGGTTGTTCCGTCTCTGTGAAGTCTCTCTCTGTTTGAATATAATTGGATATGTTTATATCAGGTCTACAAAACTATGACTAGTTTTTTGAAAAATTTTCATTAAAATTTGAATGAATCTGTAAGCGTTTAATTCACATCATATATTCCTCATGTGTTGTAACTTTAATACAAAAAATGAACTATCCAAATCAATTAAAACTTGGTAAAAAATTGAAATTAAGTTTGAAAAAAGGAGGCTGCCAATTGCCTTGTGTTATCCTACGCCTAGACAATTTGGTAATGCAAGAAGTGATGTACGAACTATTACTTTTGATCTTGCATTTTGACTTCTAATGGATGAACTAACTACTTGAAATAACCACTAATTTTAACAAATTATTAAACGTTATCCAATTGCAGAAAATATTTGATAAAGTATTTTCTATATTAACTTAAATAAATTTTATCGAGTTCTTTAGCGTTTAGCGTTTATTGCAGGGAATGCTTTTTCTTCACGTGACTCGTATTTGGACGTAAAAACAGCTTCAGATCATTAAATACGTTAGTGGTAATCACGGTACGTTTCCTTGCAGTAGTTTGGAGACAGACTCTGGAGAATTAATTTGTATCCATGATGCAAATTAGACCTGCTAGGGGCATGCTAAAACAAATGCAAAAATTGAAATGCAGGACAGAACCTGAGAGCGAGTATCTATAATTGCATCTAAGAACTGACGTGTTGGTGATCCGCGTGACAGGCCGAGCTTTTCCCATGCGTTTGATCGTTTATGTGGACTCCATTGATTTGAATTGATGCGCCAATCACCGATTTATTTATTTTTCTCGCGTACTCGAATTTTGGTTCATATTCTGAAGTGAATAATTTTTCCTTTAATGAATGATAATGTAAAAATACTAACAAATTTATTCATCCCACAACCATGCTTCATTATTAAATATATTTTTTATAGGATTAAACTGCCCAAATAAATTATTTATAGATCAAGATATCCATCATATTTAGTGAGACATTTTGTAACCGCGAACGCTTTTTTCATGGATGAATCTAACAGCGGTTATTCGTATATAGACGTGATGATCATGTGCAATCATCTTTACAACTTTAATTTGTGTGGTGAAAATTGTGTGCAATTTTTCATTCATTTGTTTTTCATTTTACGGCCAGATGCTATGAGAAATGTGTATTGTGAATAATTATATAGAATCTGAGTCATACTCATTTGAAGCAGCTCATTGGAGGGGCACGAGGTATTGGTGTAGTTATCTTCACTTATAATAATTATTTTTATTCTGAATGTTATTAGTTTTCCCACAAAAAGTTCGACAAGAGAACTTCTGATGCGCCATGAACTGAAGAGAAAAAATCAGCCTATAAAATATTCCATGGATAGACGAACCACCGGAGTACATTTCAAGATTACACTTCCTTGCGTCCATATTCGTTTGCCTGGATCGTCTAACCCGGCAACTATCGAGTCCGGCTCATTTCATGATTGATTTCAAGCCGCTTCTTTGACAGAGAAAAATATTGTTGAAAAAACTGAATTATCAGATCGTCTAAGATGTGGGTCACTGGGTCGACTCAAGGGAACGAAGTCCCAATATCTACAGACAGTCCAGCATTGTACAGCGATTGGCAGTAATCAAATGATCGCTAGTTTTTTTGGTGTGTAATATATTCATGACATAGCCTTGCTGACAGACATGTTCACGAGAATAATTTTCAATTACAGCAGCCTATTTTACTTGTTATTTTCAGCCTGTAATGTTGCAAATTCTAATTAATTTAGCACGTCCATAATGTAGAAGTCTACAAAACACTCAAGGTTATTTTTAATTAACTGTCCTGATAATTCCTCGCCACATAAATATGACACTAAATTTTGTGTTCACAGTAACGACTCACAATTATGTCCCATCGCCATAATCCTGCCATATTACTTATATGGCAGGATTAGGGCCATATATTATGGCCTGCCATATTATATTATATCCTGTCGCCATGACGACTCACAATTATATCTTGTCGCCGTAATCCTCATAATACCAAGTGAAGGGTCTTCTTTTAATATAGTAATTGGTGAGAGGAAACACTGTAAATGCTTTGTTGTTTACTGCACTTCATAAAGGTGTATTATTTCGCCACTGTAATGATGGGTAATTCCGTGTAACGTCAAGCTTAAAAAACTAAAAGCGAAATACTTTTAGTGTTATGTTCAATATATGTTATATTTCGCTTCTACAAGAGGGCAATGATTCGACCTGAATTTCTGCCAGGTTATTCAAAGCGAATAACGTTTTGAAAGTCACTATAGTCTCATGACTGATGGATTCTAATTCATTTTCTCTTGAATGCGAGCATAGCTCAGCACAAATCGCTTGAAAGTTCACGCACGTGATCTGAAAAATAAACTGGGATTAAGTGAAAAGTTACGCTACTTGTGAACAAGGAATAATTTGGTCAATAGCTATAATTTACTGACATTAAAACCCTTGCTATAATAAAGCCCAATTTTTTACCTGCACACGGCAGCTGCATCGCAAAAACATGTTTGTTTTACATCCTTCGCTTAGTGCATGTGTTTACATGAATAACATTGATTGCTGGACATGTTCAATCAATTTTGTAATCTAAACTGGACGGGTACGACTGCAACGTGCATCAAAAGTAAAGAAAATACTGGTCAGAAGTCCGGTAAATTTCACGCCTTCATTATTTCAAAGCGAATAACGTTTTGAAAGTCACTATAGTCTCATGACTGATTGATTCCAATTCATTTTCAAGCCACTCTAATATACGTACGCAAGTTGAATATTATTTATGTTCGAATTCTTGTAATTCTGCAGGTTCAGCCATTGTATAAATGATCACAAACGCGCACAATCTTTCATACTTTAACACGACATGCCAACACCTAGGCGATGATAGACATGCCAACACCTAGGCGATGATAGACATGCCAACACCGAGGCGATGATAGAATAGGCATGCCAACACCGAGGCGATGATAGACATGCCGACACCGAGGCGATGATAGGCATGCCAACACCTAGGCGATGATAGACATGCCGCGGAAATACGGAAATATTAAGTAACTCGGTGACCAGAAGCTCCTCAATTGCATCAGAATCGCAATTTTTATTTTGCGTACTGGAAGCTTATCAGAATTAAGAAGAACCATTCTACAATGAAATATAAGTATTAAAATCACTTGTTTGCTTAAACCGCAAGTTGACTAGGAATTTAAAAGCAAAAACAATACCACAAAAATTCACCATATCTTTATAAGAGAAAACGTTTCGGAGTCCAGCTCCATCGTCAGTTCACAAAATTCAGTTCAGAAGAAGTTCAGATCTAGAAACACAAATACAATCAATTAGTAGAGTAAAAGGCACTGTTGGGTTTTAAAACGGAGAATAAATAAATAAGGCATGAAATTAACGCTAGTAAACGGCCTATCTATTTACTATTTCAAGAGGAACGGAGCTAAAAGCGGCATTTAGACTAGACTTCTGCTTGAATATATATAGGGATTCTAAAATGCGCAGATCAGTAACACCGGATGCGGAAGCTAGAATTTTAAAATCAATATCGGATACAGAGGTGTTGCACTGCTCAGCATGAACACGTACAGCAGAATGAGGTGGATGTGCAAGTAGGTTCCCCGTCCTATAACTCCTGCCCTTATGCTCAGCCAGCCTAGAATAGAAATTGCGTGACGTCATACCGACGTACGCTGATGCGCACTGCGCACAACTATATCTGTAAACTAGTGACGATCGCATAAGAACAGGTAGGGTATCCTTAAACCGGAAAAACGAGCTGATTCTAAAATTGTTAACTAGCAACACATGAAGATTTACATCCGGAAGATATTTAGCAAATAAAACTTTTAATTCCTTTGACATAGCTTCAGATGCGGGGCCAAAGTAGGGAAAAGAACAGTAAACAACTTTCCTATTGTCACACTTGGGAACAACTGCAGTATATTGCTTGGACATAAACATCTTAATTTGGGTAAGCACCAGGTGCGATGGGAAGCCATTTTGTGGAAAAATATTGCGCAACAATTCAAATTCAGAGTGCATGGCTAGATAAGTAGAGCAAATGCGAAAGCCGCGGTTTATCAATGTTTGGATCCCATTAAATTTGAAGCGAAATGAACAAAAGCTAAAAAAGCTGGTGCTTAAGCCGGTAAAGGTCGATTTTCTAAAAACAGAAGTTCGGAAACGGCCATCAGATTTGGTAACTTTGCAATCAATGAATGACAAGCTATTATTTGATTCAAGCTCCATGGTGAATTTGATAGATTTATGTTGGAGATAGTTAGCCTCGTGAAAACACATGAATATATTGGCAAAGGTAGGGCCGAGTGGAAGACCCATGCCCAAACCGTCAATTTGTCTGTAAAACTTGCCAGCAAATAGAAAAATTGAGTTTAGCACTGATAATTCAAGAATAGATTTGAAAAATTGCGGTTAAAACCCATGACAAGGTCACTGACATCTTTAAACAATGAATTAAGACATATATCGATGGTTTCAGAAAGAGGAATATTAGTGAATAAATTTTCTACATCATAAGAGGCCATGGTCAATTCCTGAACATTGGTAAAACTCTTCAGGCGATCTACGAAACTATAAGTGTTATCCACAGTATATTGGTTTGTCGTAAGACCGTTCAAAAGTGGAACCAAAAATTTCGCAAGTTTGAAACTAGGAGTAGTATAAGCAGCGAAAATTGGGCGGAATTGAAATTTCACATTGAAATCTGGTTTATGAATTTTGGGCAAATCATGCAAAATACCGGGGCCAGAGCCAGAAACATGAAGTTGAGAGTACGTTTCAGGCGATAGTACAGCGGAATCTTTAAGTTTTCGTAATAAATTATTAATTTTGTCCTCTATCTTCAAAATTATTTTATTGATTGGCTCAGTAATTTCTTTAAATTTTGAAGGGTCAGAGATTAGATTAGAAAGGCTACTGTTATACCGATTGCGATCGACTAATACTACTCCTTTACCCTTATCTGGCTTACAAATGACAAGATCCTTATTTTTGGCCAAAAATAAGAAAATTGGACCGCAGGTCCAAGAAATTATCGCAATACCAGACGCGAGCAAAATATTTAGCGTCAAGTGGCAGCCCTGAACTTGCCAGGACTCATCGCCCTCCAATAACCGAGGCAGTGAACAACAGGACCTGAAGTCCTGCAATGTATGGGCAGCTTCTGCTCGCACGCCGCGGGGCGCGTTAATCCCTCCAGGACTCCTTTCAATTTATTCAAGACGCTAGCAACCTGTTTTTATTTTATACAAAAACCATTTAGCTGTTTTTGAAGATCAAGCCTTTTTTTCCCTGAGGTCTTTTTGCTATGCAAATCGCGCGGCGGCCTATAAAGTAACGGCCGGGTGACTGAAGAAATAACGATAGCCTGACATGTCGTGCCTGCGTAACGTAACTCCGTATATATGCTGGCTGGTCCTGTCATGCATCCTGTGGTGACGCCTGTCATGCATAATAATGCAGTGAAAAAGATGTGGTGAACATCTGCAGATCACCCACGACTGTTATTTCATAATTGGATCAAACATAGACCTTCATTGTGTTTCAAGGTTCGATGAAAGTATGTGAAAGGCCCCGATTGATTTCAGTTCAATGTATCGACCGAATATATATCAATACCACAATTGATATATCACTTAGCTGCAAAAATTCTAGATACAACAAGAATAACCCACATAAATGCGTGCAGGATCTACAGTAGAAATGACACTTGCGCATCTGAATGTATAAATATCTTCAAATGAAATTTACATACGGGGTCCCAAGTCATTGTTCGGAGTTATTTAATTACACGGAGGAGCACAGATTGCAAGCCCGCTATCCAAAAATGGTGCTACATTTCTTTAAAAACGATTTGAAAGAACGTGGCAAACTTATAAGTGTGTTAACACATTGAGTGCGGCAAGACTCACCAGCGCGGCCAGACGGCTGAACAACGGACAAGTCCGCGAATAAAAAGGCCTGTAATTCGAAATACACTACTAAATTCATAAGTTACAGGGAAAAAATAAATTTTCCCATTTATCGTACTTTTTAAAATTTAATAAAGTAGTCCTGCCCTCATAAATTTTTGTCGACAGGCGCAATTGAAAAAATATAACTCAGTGCTCTTTGCAGTGAGTGACAGAGAGCGCATTTTCTCGTCGACGAAAACTTGAGGTCACGGACAGACAGACAGACAGACGGACGGACGGACATGGCGAGCACAATAGTGCATTTTTTCCATAAATGAGAAAATGCGCTAAAAACTAAATCGCGGAATTTGTCCTAAAAAAACAGTTATCCACCGGTGGCTCGTTCTGCACTCAACGTGTTATTAATGTTAGACAATAATCAGAAGTTAAGCAAGACGATGTTGATAAATGCTCATAAGCGTCAGCTTCATATTATGAATGTACATTTATCGCATTATATATTGCGAATATAAACTAAACCGAGCCTCCAAATATCATTATGTGGGATTACTCTATTGTCGTCAGCACCAGCATTATTTCATTTCACGTCAGAGGCTCGTATCCAATGCATTTATTTTTAATGAATCTTATTTTAAAAATCTTGTAAACGTGGCATCTTTACATTAATTAGTTCCTACCTACTTACAACATATTAGCGCTTCAACACACTCGCGTTTCAGGTCACATTTGCGAGCTGAGGGTGGTGCCCATCTTTTGGTGCCAAAATCAGATATTCAAAAAATACTTACAACTGTTGAATAGTATTTCAATCCGGAGGTATAAATGAACAAATTAACACGTTTTGGGACCTTCCCTAACGCAATTTCACAGGTGATATGGCCGAATACTGTTAGTATGTTGATAATCAATTAATACGTTGCCAATTATCGTCCGATCTCCATGGTATTCTAGAATCTATTATATGTTGTTGTACTCGTCAATACAAACATTTTGACACCAAAGCCCGCGAGCTGCGACGATTTTTACGATTTTTTGGTGAAATGACTTCTTTCTTTGCGAAAATGAGTCCGTTTGACTTGCAAGCGCTAAATTGTATAATCCTCATCAGCGCGGTCATTTTTATACCAAAACCAGCTGGCTACGACGATTTTTCGTGTGACCAGAGATCGTTATAGCACCGTCCGATCATGTCTAGTACAGGACAGTGCAATAATATGGATTAAATAGACACACAGCTTGGTATATTGATGTCCTTGCACATTGAAAAAGTCTGCGGTAAATGCGATGACGTTTCCATGATGTCTCAGGTTAAAAGAATCTGGGCAAATCTCATTATATAATGTTAATAAATTTTGATTTGTATCGTTGTAACTCCTTTAATAGTAGTCCGATCAATCTGAAAATTTAGTATGTTATTCTGTTCGTCATTGCTATCATTTTAATACCAAAACCAGCGTTAGGTTAGATTTTCGAATTTTGACCTGCATCTTTGCGGAAAGTTGTCCGATTGAGAAACCAAAATGATTGCAAGAAACGATCTGCACGATCGTTTATGCCTCAACCCAAATTGTTTGATCGGTGATCTGCTAGTAGTGAAATGCACACATATATTTACTTAAACAGGTCAATTACACTGCTAAAAACATTGTAAACACGTAGTGTTTTATACCAAAATGATCACATGAAAGAGATATAAGACGGTACGAATAACTATTTTTTGGTAGATAATATCTTCAACAAGGAGGCTGATCGAGGAATCCCGAGTACACCATTCAATGGAGAATAAAAATTACAAGCCGTTTACATTTTGGAAAAAGTGAAAAAGTCGCTGACTTGATGAACAATAATATTCAAAGTTTCTTAAAATTTATTTTCATTATAACTCTTTTAAGAGGAGCGTATGGCAAAAATTTTTTTAATTTGGGCTTTTCCAGTTTTTAGTTTCATCTTAAAGCTGACCATGAATAAGAAATTTTAAAAATTTTTCTAAAATTGTACCTCGGCTATTTACAGACGGATCACTTTGAAACTTGGTACACATGTGTAAAATAAAAAACAGACAGCTTTTATTTGGTTAATTAAAAAAAATAAAAAAATAAAATAAAACGTGAAATTTTTAGAAAACGGCCAAAAAGGGGGTACTGTAGAAATCTATCTTATCCTAGGATTTTTAAGCTACAACATCCAGACGCATATAATTCGATGCGTAAAGACCATATCTATCGATTCATTGTAGATTTTCTTGAAATTCTAGTCTTTGTGGGTGGAGTGGGCATTTTTCTGAAATTTTCCGACTTCCCCCCCCCCCTTTTCGAATTTTCACCCTCCTTTTTTTACTAAATATTTTCACAATCAAAATTGAAAAAATCTACCATGAATCGATAGATCTTTTATTTGCAAATCAAATGGTATATCTCTCATTGGTGTAGCTTAAAAACTCTAGGAGGAGAAAGGTTTGCAGTGACAATAAGTTAACTTTTCGGTAGAGCCCGATTAAGTCTCGCGCGCCTCGAAATATAATCAATTGTCATACGCAGGTGAAGTTATCAATGGTCATTCGCAGCTGAAGTAGTCAATGCTCATTCGCAGCTGAAGTAATCAATGGTCATACGCAGCTGAAGCAATCAATGGTCATACGCAGCTGAAGCAATCAATGGTCATTCGCAGCTGAAATAATCAATGGTCATTCGCTGCTGAAGTAATCTATGGTCATACGCAGCTGAAGTAATCAATGGTCATACGCAGTTGGAGTAATCAATGGCCATACGCAGCTGAAGTAGTCAATGGTCATACGCAGCTGAAGTAATTAGTGGTCATACGTAGCTGAAGTGCCCAGTTAAAATTAACAGACACCTGCGTCGCTCACAGCCGGAGAGCAGTTTAGCAGCAGCATTGCACCAGGAGTCTCCGGAAACTGTCCCTTGATAAAAAAACGGGACAGGCAGCAGTCGCATATTGGCATGAATTTCACAGCGTCACATATATTGGCAACGGCTAACCGCCCATGTCCGTTTTGAGGCAGTATTAGAGCAGGACATCAATAGGGGTGAATTGGGGGTTTGGTAAGAAGTGGGAGAGAGAATGAGTTTGTATGTTGACAACGAGTTTACTGAAATGTTTTGTATACTATGTTTATTGAAGTAGCATCGCAACTATGCATCATAACAATGGAGAAGCACATATCATCTTACTCACAATTTGTTTTGTAGCGTAAAGAGAGGTATTTCACATGGAATGAATAGCATATAATATCATATTGCATCTACAATGACCAATCTTTCTCCTGAAAAACTCTGTTCAAGGTCCTAAAATAAATCAAACAGTTCGTAACAATTTTTAACTGTAAATATTGATCATAGATATTTATCAAAAATTTTTTGTCTTAAAGTCAGTCAATTTGACTTTTCTAAACAGTGCTCGGACTTATCATTAACGTTCTCCAAATACTTTCCAATTAATAAAATAATAATGATTCATGGCGCAAGTCATAATTTGATAAGAAATTCGGGTGAAGAAATTGAAATCCACACTAAAATGTCAGAATGCGGGAGTATATTCTGAAAATTTGTTCAGACAATAACTCATGCAAATTTACAAAGTGTGGTGAGACGTCAAATAATTTTTTCAGAGTTTTGATAAATTATTTAGTTCAGGGAAGAATTTTTGAAAAATTGCATTAGAAATTTGAGGAACATCATCATTCCCTATCAAGGTGAAAACGCTTTAAAATAGTCGAATGCCTAACGGCGTTCTTCGTCGTGGTGTGTAGCAGTGCCTCTGGATGCGTAACTGTTATTCATCTTTTACGATGGGAACAAGTTCATTGCTTACCATCCAGCATAAAAAATGGAAGGTGCATGCTTAGAATGGAAATGTAATCTGTAAGAATAACTGACAATGATGTCTATTATTATTAGTGAAAGTGTTACTGGCCCACCAAAATTAGTTCGAAGTTCTGAAGATAATTGTTATAGTGTGGAACTGCATGATGCCATCTGGATCAATCATCAAGTGAAAGTAAAACTGCAATTAGTTTTAGAAAAAATGCGTATCAGTTGATCTTCTGTTGCTGGAATAAATAATGCAAATTGCATTTCGTTCAATTCATTAATAATTCTTGAATCCGATATGGCTATATTGATGGTTCATTTGCTGAAAATCGGTCCAGCTAGGTTATTTGTTGATCCAAAACTATCAGTATCAGTCAGTTTCAAAAGAAAGGATAATTTTCATGCCATCTGGACCATTTGAGATTGACGAGCAGCAGTTTAGCAGCAACCTAGGGGAACCTATACAATTCTATTTCCTTGTTCAGGTTCTTTGTAAGCACAGCACACCCTGAAACTACGTCTGATGATCGAGGTTAACGCGTGGAATGCGGTACGAATCACCAGGGTTGCCACATGGCCTAAAAACAGACGAGTCCGCCGACAAAAATGTCTAAAAATCAATATTTGCTGGTAAATTTGTTGGCTTTGATGCATGACTTAAATTATAATTTTTTTTTACTTCTCAAAATTTATTAAAAAACTGTCGATGTTATAAATTTCTGCCGGCCAACGCAATTGAAAAACAAACTAAATCGCGGAATTTGTCCAGAAAAAGGCCCTGTAACCCAGGAATGGGTCGTACAGCTCTCAACGAGTTAATAATGGCACTCGTTTGCTTGAATCGCAAATTCACCAGGAACCTATAAGCAAAGAAAACTCAACAAAAATGCTTACTGTCTTAATAGAAAACGTTTTGGAGTCCAGCTAAATCGTCATTTCGAAAATTCTAGAACAGAATTAAATCAGTGTTTAGTACAGTCAATATTACAATAAACCTAAACAGTAAAACCTATCTATTCGCAATTTAAAGAGGGTAAAGCTAAAAGCTTAATTTAAATTAGTCCTCGGTTTACAATTAAACAATGATTCTAAAATACGCAAATCGGAAACACCGGAAGTGGAAGCATAATCTATTATGCGAGAAATATTGCGCAAAAAAATCGAATTCAGCGTGCAGAGAGCATGGTGAGTAGAACAAATACGAAAGACTCGATGTAAAAGTGATTGAAGCACAATATATAATCTTAAATTTGAACGAACAAAAGCTAAAACAGCTGGTACTGAGCCCTGTGAAAGTCCATTTTCGGAACATAGAAGTTTGGAAAATGCCATTAGATTTAATATATTGCAATCGAGGAAGGGCAGGCTATGGTTAGATTCAAGCTCGATGGTTAAATTTGATGGATTTATGTTGCAACTTTTTTAAATTGCTTCTGGAATTATCTGTTCTAACTCTACGCCATTTTAGCGTAAGCCACTTTAGAGCTTCAACCCTGTGAATAAAGAATCCGTTGTTTCGAAGTTGAATTTCTTGCATCCATTACTTGGCGATGGAAATGGCACGATTTAATATGTATATTAGATAGATGATCATGTTTTTGGGTAGGTGAGGTGTTTGAGTTTGAGTGTTGTGATGCCTGTGGGACCAAGTACTTTCTGTTTGAATGTTCTTAGTGTGCGTAGTAATTCTCTAGCTAATGTTAATAGGTGTGAAGTCCGCAGGATGGGGCCGCGTTTATATGGGTGAATTAGGTGTACGTATGTTGTTGCTGACGTGATCTTGCATGGTGTGGATGTATGTGTTCTATGTCAATGCCTTCATTGTCTGTGTCATCCTGAGTAAATATATCCGGCCAGTTTTTGCGAAAGATGGATTCGTTTTGTTCAGGTGTGCCATGTTGTGTGTTGTCATGTTTGAGGTACGAGACAGTTTGCTTGGTGTTGGAGCTTGGTGTTGTTTGCTTGGTGTTTGGTGGTCTGTTCAGGTGTTTTAGGGATGAACAGAATTTTTGGGGATCTTTTTGTGTTTCTTATGTGCTAATGAGGATCTACCATGTCTGTGTTTGTGCGTCTGCATGCTGTGGGTGGCTGTTGACGTAGGGTGATGAGTTGTCTGTTGAGCGCTAGCGATGGACCTCGTGGGTGTGAATGTATTGGCCGGAGAGTGGCTTGGTATTGTGTTTGAATGAGTAATGTTTTGTGGGTGGGTTCGATGCCGGAAATAATGCGGTGTGTCATTGTAGGGATTGAGGTATCGGTGGCGTTCTGTATGCGTTTTGTCCAGTTATCTAAGTATGTGTCTATTTCTTCCAGTGTAGGATCAAGTTGTGAAGGTACTGTGTTGTAATAATGCTTGTTTGTTTTGTGTCCACTTTTCTCTATGGAAAGATCTACGAAAACGCATGGGTATTTGAATGGGATTTCCAGATATAGTGGCTATTATGGAATGTGGTCTGATGGTGTGATGGTTCCGGGCTGTATGAGTATGTTGTGGGATGCTTTATTGTTTAATAGTACTCTGCCAGGTGATGTTTTGCTGTTGTGGGTGATGAGGGTTGGAAAGTACGGGCCGACGTGGGTACATTTGCGTTGACATATCGGTGAGTGTTCCTGTCTTCCTATGTGGTTGGAGGAACTTTATTTCTTTATGTTATGTGTCTTGCGTGTATTTCTGCGAAGAGGTGTACGGGATGAGGCACATTCAAAATTGTGTGGAACTCAATGTTGATGTAGTCCAATGGTTCCTAAAGTGGGCGATATCGCCCCCCCCCCTGGGGGCGGTGGAAAGATCTGGGGGGGGGGCGGTGAGGAAGAAAAGGGCAGTAGGGGGGCGGCAGTCCGCGAAGTCGAAGTCAGAAGTTCGTACGTTTATTTGACGATTTGTACACAAAACATCCAGAACATGACTCCGACTCGAATAAATATTCACGAGCTAAAAATCAGCGTTTGGTAGTTAGGAATTTATATTCAAAATTTCGTTCGAATCTGTTCAGTAGTTTGGTAGAAATTCTTTGATCAATGCGAATTTTGGCCCGTATCGCCACTTAACTCTAGAAGTAAGGTGAAATTTAAAAATTTTCCACGAGCTAAACATCACCGTTGGGTCCTAATAAAATACGTGGTCCAAGTTTTATCGAGCCGCGTTCATTAGTTTGGGAGATATTCCTTGTTCACTGAATTTGGAGATTGGCCGTGAGACCGTTTGCGAGACCGTCCACGAGGCCTGCCGTAAATTTGTCCGAGCCGTCTTGAATTTCTAGCGCTGAAACAGTTACAACTGCAAAAAAATATATTGGTTTACTAAATGGGGTTCTATTTGTGAAAAACAGATGTGTGTTTAATCTTTCTCTTTTAAAATTGCAGCGTACTAAATATCAAGAAAGAGGCATCTGTTTTTATATGTCTATCGAGGGGGGGGGGGCGCTAGAGATTCACTGGGGAGCCGAAGGGGGCGCCAGCCTGAAAAAGTTTGGGAACCACTGGTTTAGTTGCTATTGAAATTTCATTTATAATTTTTTTTTTCTTGAATGCTAAGGCTTTGTAAAACGCTGGCTGTTGTAAGAAATTAAAACCTCAATCAACCGCGTCCTCAAATACGTCAGAGAGCTCTAGAGGTTTGTAAAGCGCTGTTTAAATAAACGGTCTGACATTCCCGGCGAAATTTGCGCTGTCAAACGAGCTGTCAGTCTTCAAACGAGCTGTCAGCTCTCAAACGAACTATCAGCTGTCAAACGAGCTGTCAGCTGTCAAACGAGCTGTCAGCTGTCAAACGAGCTGTACACTGAGAGAAATGGGTGGGTCTGGATGACCCACTTTGATGAGTCAACCGCGTCCGAAAATCGATGCACTTTTTTGATTCACTTGTCCCATTTGTGGGTCATACTGACCCATTAAATTTCAAGCATGACTCACAATTGGGGCGTTAAATCACTCTGACGCCCAGATGCTAACTACGTATCCATGCTACGGGTGGTCATGCTAGTGAGTCATGCCTGGAATTTAATGGGTCAGTATGACCCACAAATGGGGCAAGTGAGTCGAAAAAGTGCATCGATATTCGGACGCGGTTGACTCATCAAAGTGGGTCATCCAGACCATCCCATTTCTCTCAGTGTAAGCTCGGCTCTATCATCAGTTAGTTCGGTTCCAGTTGCATTCAGCTTTGCTCAATCAGCAGTCAGTTCGGCTGCAACAGCAGTCAGCTCGGCTCTACCAGTAGTCAGCTCGGGTCAAGCAACAGAAAGCTCGGCTCTTGCAGCAGTCAGCTTAGCTCCAGCATCAGGTGGCCGCATCGTGCATCAGGCGGCCGCATCGTGCATCAGGTGGCCCAAATGAAGGCGGATGAACGATAATCAGAGGCGGCGATCCATCGTGGCCTGGGACTGTTATGTCCCAAACAAATACTAAGGACAAGTCAACTTTGCTCTAGTAGTAGTCAGCTTAGCTCTAACAGCAGTCAGCTCGGCCCTAACAGCAGTCAGCTCGGCTCTAGCAGCAATCGGCGCGGCTCTAGTGGCAGTCAGCTATGCTCTAGCATCATTCAGCGCTGCTCTAGCAGAAGTCAGCGCGGTTATGGCAGCAGTCAGCCCGGTTCTAGCAGCAGTCAGCTTAGCTCTAGCAACAGTCAGCGCGGCTCGAGCAGCAATCAGCTCGGCTCCTGTAGCAGTCAGTTCGGCTTCAGCAGCAGTCAGCTTCGCTTCTGCAGCAAACAGCTCAGCTCCAGCAGCGGTCAGCTCGGATCCAGCAGCAGTCAGCGCGGCTCTAGTTGCAGTCTGTTCGGCTCTAATTGATGTCAGCTCGACTCTAACAGCAGTAAGCTCAGCTCTATCAGCAGTCAGCTTCGCTCTTGCAGCAGTCAGCTTCGCTCTTGCAGCAGTCAGTTCGACTCCAGCGGCAATCAATTCGGATCTTGCAGCAGTCAGATCAGCTCTAGAAGAATTCAGCTCGGCTCTAGCATCAGTTAGCTTGGATTCTGCACCTGTCAGCTTCGCTCTTGCAGCAGTTAGTTCGGCTATAACAGCTGTCAGCTCGGCTCCTGTAGCAGTCAGTTTGGCTCTATCAGCAGTCAGCTCGGCTTTAGCAGCACTCAGCTCGGCTATAGCAGCAGTCAGCTTGGCTCTAGCAGCAGTCAGTGCGGCTCCAGCAGTAGTCAGATCAGCTCTAGTAGCTGTCAGCTCCTCTTTTGCAGCAGTCAGCGAGGATCTAGCAGCAGTCAGCTCGGCTCCAGCAGCAGTCAGCTTAGCTCTAGCATCAGTCAGCAGGCTCAAGCAGATGTCAGTTCGGCTCTAGCAGCAGTCAGCTCGGCTCTAGCAGCAGTCAGCTCAGCACCAGCAGCAATCATCTCGGCTCTAGCAGATGTCAGCTCGGCTTCAGCAAATGTCAGCTCGGTTCTCTCTTCCCATCAGTCTGTGTGGAATGCTGAACCAAATGTTGCTGTTTATTCACCTGAGATCTCAATTCTCAGACGCAACAATATATGTCATCAATCCCTGCCGCTTATGTTAACTCTCAATCTCGATATTTTGTCACTCAACCTGTTGGAAGGGCCTATCGGTATTGGCAGACTCCTCATTTTACGGTGCTTTTACCGAAGCAGCATCGTTCCTAACATAATTGCTGGTCCACAGGCTTGAATCCATTCTGCTTGCCATGTCAGGACTAATAACTACCATGACCGACGTCGATTTTTCCTCTCTGTGGTGCCACTGGGTTTTCACCTAATTCACATAGTCACTGCTACGTGGAGCAGCTGTAAGGGAATTGTGCTGCCTGCGATACTAACTCTTATCCGACGCCCACCGCGGATAATCGCGCCGGGAGTGATGATGAGCTCGTTGTTCGTAACTACGCTTACGTAGCCTTCCTTCTGCAAAATAAGCAGCGGAATTTGGTGGCTGAAATTTTACTATACAATTTGAGACTGAGAAAAACTTCTCATCCCCTTATCTGATGAGAACTCAAACATTTTTGTTTGCGGAAGATTTTTGGTCTTGTTGGTTTTGAAAACTTCGTTGAAAGACTTCTCGAAAATATCGCTGAACCAAATTCAATTCTTTCAAATATAAACCAGTTTCAAATATTAATACATATCTTGAACTTAATATTCACCATTTAATACACAATTTGGGTTCACGTACTGGAGCCGTACACGAGGGGGCAAGCAGTGTTTTCGGTCTCGGAAAAATTTAAAAAATTGATTGTAGTGGAATACACACACCTGCTCAGCGCGTGATTACATTCCTAGTCAGCTCAATTCACCAAAATTTAAAAGTGAAGAGAACTTCAAGTAAATTCACCATATTTTCATTGAAAAAGGTTTGGCAGATAGTTTTTATGTTCCGTTGTAGTTTTCTCAATAGGTGTAGCTAGTCTCCGAAACGTTATCGATGAAGACATAATGAATTTGCTGAGCGATTTTTTTCAGGGGCGGCAGAGGCTCGCCATAGCCGCCTTAGAGGCAAATAAGACGCCAATCGGCCGCCTATCATATTCGGCTACTAATTGGGAGCTGTTTTCGGGAGTCACATGCCCTACCCTATTGAAACTTTTATTCCTGTCAGCCGCTGGCACAAGGACGCCCCATGTTCTTGTTACGGTGTAAATTAGAAGCTCTATGTCCGCTTTAAGTTCCGGTTGCCGAAGCGAAATGAGCGTCGGAATGGAATCTTGTGAAATTACCCGTCGAGCTTCTGGCGACCGTGGGGCGCGCGTATTTGGTACCTGATACGTTCGGGACAGACGCGGCCGAATCTGAAAAATGCGTTAAAAATGCCCTCTCCCTTCCCCCCTTTATGGGAGGAATGGAGAGGGCATTTCAATCTCTGTACGTTATATTTATGTGCAGTCTATATAGTACTACTCGCTTAGTTTTAAGATCAGAGCGCAGTCTATCAAAGGCTCAATTTCATGCAAAGACGTTTACAGCTGGTAACTATTATGACATGGCGTGGCTGACTGCTTTACTTGCCTGGCATGTGAAGCCAATATCTCCTATTAAATCCATGTATCCTGCTGAATGAACAACGTTGTGTTTAAAATAATCGTTGAATAATTATTATTTGCCGTTTCATGTCATGTAACTTTCGTCGCATTAAATTTCTATCGAACAAACGGTTCTGCAAGGGCCTCGAATTTCTGCGTCCATTGACGAAAGAAAGACCACACAATAGAATAGAGAAGCACATGTTAATCTTAACAAAATCTATTTACGGCACTAACTTGATTGCAGCTTTCAGTTGTTCACAGTTCATAGCAAATTAGAATCTTTCTGCATTCATCGCCGGCTGCTGCAATGACAGTATTGAGTTTCACATGTAGTTCTTCTCACGCAAAGAAGTTATCAACTGCACTCTAAATTCCTGGAGAGACAATCAAATAAATTGCAGAATATACGATAGTTATATAAATCCTCAATTCAGATGTGTTGCTCACAGATGGGCTCCTTGTAAGCGATAGTTCATATGCAATCTTCTGCTTGAGCAATAAGCTCACGCATGCAGACATACGCCCAAAGCTGAATAGTTCTTTTGTTGAAGAAACCATTTGTCTAGCAAAAAATTTTTACCGGGTCTGCAAATACTGCCTGCAACTGCTGCAAAATGGTGAATAGAAGCATTTCTAACGTCTAATACTATTCCAATATTGCTGAGCTCGATGAAAATTTCCTGAATCTATCCTCGTATAATATGTAGTTCTTCAGAAATAACCAAATTAATCCTTATACTTAAATGTAACTCCACAATGAAACCTGATGATACAACGAAATAGAGTAGATAGAACCGAACAAAAGCAACTAACTTCCTTGCGAATAATCGGAATACGCTCTGCAACATTTGCCATCGTGTTCAGCTGGCCCGGCCAGTGGTATCGACTGTTGGTTAAGTACCGTAGGTACCGGTATCGTAGGCAATGATAAACTTTCGAGTTTCGACTACACAAATTGATCCAGTTGACGTGTTGATTTAGAAATTAGAACCTTAAGCATATGAACAGGAACCGCTTAAATAACATGCTCGTGTCGACATGCTCAAAGTTGAAAATTTCTACCGCTGTCAAAATATTGAACACACAAATGTGTAGTCATGATGAATGTCGCCTGCCGACGAGAACTTGAGAAGTATCTATTGCAACAAACTGATCAAATAACAACTGATTTAGAGCATATTCCGCATGAAATCTTCTCTTATTGTCAAAAAATAACTTGCATCGTATAATTGCTGCGTTTTGAAAGAAGTGATGGTGAAAGATACACCATACAACTACATCTTATTAAAAAAATACTCGTAGGAAAAACTAACAAATTTTCCTTCATAATATAAATTTTCCAGTCAAATACCTCATAATTTAAGGAAGACAACACAATCGAAAAGTGAGTGTTAATCTTAAAAAAGTCAAGTTACTGCAGTAGCTTGATTGCAGTAAGAAGCCATCCGATCACACTCAACAGGACTCGACTATTTTTTTTATTTATTCTTTATTCTTTATTCACAGAGGAGCAGACAAAAAATATACATAACAAGAGACCATCGAAAATTTAAAGAAAAAAATACAAAATGCTTCCTTGTGAATGCCTATATAAGCTAAAAAGCTTCACAGGCGACATAGGCGAAATTACTCTCAATAGAACAATAACATGAATGATAGTGAGATAAGTCAATAGGGAACAGAAAGTGCCTAAAGTAAAAACATCCTTATAAACTAGCCTTTAATAAAACTGATATGAGAATACGCAGCTTGGCGACTAAAATTGAATATAACAAAGGCAATAACAACCTATACCTAAAAGACAGATCCAACTAAGACTAAAAGTCAAAACAATGTTGACTTACGCCATAATATTTATCAAAGATCTTATAATTGATGGGTCCTATGGGGGATTTGAAATCATTCAATGCGACAAACTGCTCTCTATTCGCTAGGTAAGACTGGATAAGCAAAAGGAAAGGCCCTCTTATACCATACCGGTGGAGCTTATTCAAGAGAATTTGGTGATTTACACAATCAAAAGCCTTTTGTAGGTCTAGAAAAGAGCAACACAGTAATCTTTGGAATGATAAGTCCTGAGGAGATCCTTAATTAGATAAAATGTAGCCATTGTCGTATTAGTACACTGAAACAAATCGGTGCGTTAGTTTCAGACATCTCACCTGGCTAACACGCTCAATGTAGTTAAACGAATAATTCCGAAACGTTCGTTCGCCGTTTCCACAATAGTTCGTACGCCGTTTTCTCTATTTTTCGCTCAGCCAGAGGTAGTCACTACAGCTAGACGGATGACGTCATGGCAGGACCAATAAGGAAAACCGAAAATTTACATGCAAGTTCAAATTTACTAGTTAACAAAAATTGATAATAGCTTAAATCAACTTTATAATAGTGATAATATAAATCCTGGAAGATATCATGCAATAGTGATTAAACACACATACGACATTCACATGCTTTATAGTTTTCATCGTTGGTGTTTTATTGCCTCGAATACAGAGGCGGTTTTGTTGTCATATTGGTTATGAAACATACCGCAACTCGATCACAGTCTGTGTTACTGGTGAGCCAAGTAAAAGATCATCGACAATTATTTCAAACTTATTCATTATTTCTAATAATGTATATAAAAAGTTTGCCAAAAGATTAGCCTGGAGCTTATTATATCATAGACTTGATTTTAGCAAATAAGTTACATAACAATTCTACCTATCCCAAATAAAGTCAAGTATTAATTGACGGTGCGAGGAAAGCTTAAACGCCAACACCTCGTACAACGTCGATTAGTTTTTCATGCTACCAGTAATGCAACCCTGCGATAGCACGCGACCTGCAAGTTGTGATAGTAGATGATGGTGATTTTAAACTTTCCACGAGTTTAATTGTTCCTTCTCTGAAGAATAACAGAAATAAATGATATATACAAAATGTAGGCACATGAGTGCCTTTTCAGTCATGAGGTAGAAAGTTTGGTTATATAGCTTATTTTAGTTTACAACGCATGCGTGCTGCTATGGTCAAGTGGACTAAGGCGTCGCGCGGTCTTCAGCGAGCTCGGGTTCGAATCCTGCTACGGTCGGCTGTGGTTCTTCCAGCGGAGAGTCGAAGGTAAGAGAATTATATGCAAATACTATGTCTATATCTAATAATGCAGCTAATTAGAACAATATGCTCATATAATGTAACTGTCACGATAAAACATGAAACAAAACTAATTCCGGTCATATCTCAACATGAAGGGATACGTTCAGAAAGCTGCGTTGTGAAAAGCCATGTACAGGAATTTCAATAAATATTTATTTTTATACAGCAATCGATGCCATGTATTTTCTTTGGAGTTATTACCCTGTAATATCACCAAGGGTGCGTTAAAATCCTAGGCTATATATTGCATACGAATTATTACATTTGTATTGTTGAGTAATTAATCTTAATTTAAATTTATCTCAATCGGTTACAATTTTAGCATTAGAGACATAGCAATAGTGGACGCGATACTCATAATGTGGTATTCTAATAAAATGATGTATTTCCGGCAGTCTTTCTCTCATCCTATGCGCTATTTTATACTTGGTATTCTCCTTCACCATACTGCATATATGAAGCATCGGCCGGAGGTAAGTTCACTGAGGCTTTCTCTATTTACGCGCTAAAAAGTAGCTTTTAATTACGCACCCCGGCTGGCTAAGGGGCGCTTTAGTCGCCTTTGGCAACTCATTTTGGGACAAGCCGGGATAGTCACTTTGGTGCGTAGTTTCTACACACCGATTTGTTTCAGTGTACCCCTACGAAAACCGAACTGATTATCTGATATTATTGAAAATTTGTCGAGAAAATTGGTGAGTCTGGAATGGAGAATTTTCTCGAAAATCTTATTAAGAAAAGGCAAGGTTGATATTGGACGATAATTACAGACTTTAAAAGGGTCACCAGATTTAAAAATGGGTATAACTCGAGCACGTTTCAATGAATCAGGATACACTCCAGTGGACATGCATAGGTTAAAAATGTACGCTAAAACTGGAGCTACGGTGTCATGCAGCTACAAGAGACAATATTCTTGGCTGAAAGTCATCAATCTGAAGTCGCTTGCCCTGGCACAGTCGCAAGATATTTTTTATTTCGAGTTCAGAGGTTGGCAAAAGGAAACAGGATGCCTCGCAGAAAGGAATATCTTGCGCCATATCATTGTTCACAGGTCCTAGGTTGTTGGTAACGCTATCAGCAACAGAGATAAAATAATTATTGAATTCGGTTGCTGCGTCAATGCCAGAAATGAGCTTATTGTGTTTAGACAATTCAATTGGTTTATCCGCAACATTTTTGCCCAGCATGGAATTAACAATTTTCCATAAAACCCTTGAATCATCAGACTCCCGCATAATCTTAGCCGAGTAGTATAGCCTCTTAACAGTCCTAATTAGGGTGTTTAGGACATTCCGATAGATAGTGTACGATCGATGAAGAATGACGCCAGAACGGGAAAGCTTCAGAAGTTTATGTTTCTTCCTAATGGCCGACTTAATCTCAGCAGTTAACCAAGGAGGCCTTGCTTTTCTTACAGATATAAACTTCACAGGAAAGGAATCGTTATAAATTTTAGAGAGCTCAGATATAAAAGAGTGCATTGCTAAGTTGGGATCATTAATATTTGAAAAAATTTCCGATGGGAAGAATCGCATTTTCTCCTCAAACTGTTGAATATTGTTATCATTAATTAAGCGAATCTTTTTCAGAGGTGGAGCGAAAGATAAACCGAAATCAACGTAAAAGAACGTCATCAAATGATCAGACAAGTCACAGTCAATTACAGCGAAGAGTTGAAGAGTTGAGCTCTAAAATTAAATTCTTTCAAGCTTTCAAATTATCAACTGCACACTAAATTCCTGGATTGAAAACCAAACCAAAATATAACGGAATATACGATCGCCTAGTAATGTGAAATCAAATAAGTTGCTCACAAATGGGATCCCGTTTAAACACGTTCACCCTGCCTTCTTGTACGCGATAGTTCACACCGACACGACAGCTGGGTTAGCGAGAACGTTCTTGTACCGCACTGGACCAGTCTTCAGAGGTGGTCGGAAATTACGACAAACGTTCTTATGCAATCTTCATAAATTAAGCTGTTGGCCTTAGGGATGCTTAGAAATTTTAATTTAAAGCATATCTGCAAGAGCTACATCTTTAGCCGCTCAAACAGACATGAACTCAAAGCTGAACATTTCTATTGTAGCCACTAGCCATCAATATTTTGTGGGCTTGAAGAACAGTAATCTACAAACAATTCGAAATTAAGGACTTCCACAAGCACTCAAAATATTCATTTTCATCCTGTTCAATGTCTACAAGTGCAATGGTATTTCCCATCAAATTGTGTAAAGCTCTCTGAAGGAGAAAAAAACTATAATACCTTTTCGATAAGCATTGAGCAATGAGCACTCTTCACTACGTACTGATTCACGGTTTGTTCTAAACTGGCGCCTTCCTATTGCTGCAACGGCTAATGCTCTGTCCGGATGGGGGGTGCGGGAGGTAGACCCCGCATACCCCCGCATGGCGGGAACTTCGATGGTTCGTGCGTTTACCCTGTTCAGCCTCTTACCAGCCCGATCATGCGGTAGCGTCATCAGCGGTTGACCAGGGGCATCATGACGAAGCTTGACCAGCTGCTCTTTTTAATGAAATTACGCAGATTTGGCCTACCGGGCAATTGACTTCCAAAAGAAGCTGGTAAATAGAAGCAAAACACCCTACGTGGCCGACTTGCGCCTGATTCACCCCTAAGCCGAACATAGTTCCTCTAAAACGACCTTAATCGGCACGAAAATTTTGACAGGGTAGGAGCCGAATCTGCATAAGACAGCCTAAACAATAAGCGGCTGAACAGACAGTCCCACACTCACCCTGCAAAGCAGCTGACACACGTTCTTAGCGCAAGGGTGACCAGCTCCTGATTCAGAAGCCCACACGATGCAAGGGTAGGCGCACGAACTTCTACACGCGCGCGTTTCAACACTCGTGCATTGCGTGTACGTCAACGTGTGGGCGTTACGTTTTCTCGATTTGAATGTTATTTTTTGCTCAAGCAAACTGCTTCGAAACTTTTCGGACAACATTTTGGAACGAAATTTTATTGTCCCGCCAGCGTTTGCACGAGCTTCATTACGCGAGTTAGTGCGAATGATTGTTTGCGTGTTAGTTAAGCACGCGACCATTACTCGTGCTTAACTAACACGCGTTCGTTGCTTTGTCTTCGACCCGCATGCCGTGAGTTCATGTTAAGACGCTTGCGATACGTTTCCGTGAACACGCCTGAGTTAACCTCGCGCGAACTCCCTTGCGATATGTGTACATGAACACCCCTGCATTGCTTGGACGTCAAGATGTGTGTATTGCGTGTGTTCACCAAAACATCAACGTTTCAGAGGCAGGGGTACCAAACAATCCCCTTTATACTCCATAATAAGGAGTGGGGGGTTATCAACTACCAGGCTTGAGAATATGCTGGGCATTGAGAGGTGGTTCGGACTTCGGCCGCGGAGGCGCTGATATTGAGCAGTGGTATACAGTTCTTAGTCCCGTTCGGACGTCGGTTGATACACGTATCTCATTCGTATTGTGTAGGGTAACATGGGGCAAAGGGACCACTGCGGGTCATGGGCCCTTAGCGGGTTTCCCACTAAGTATGACAGATATTGGTCCGTGCGCTGAGACTGCGCTCTAACGCCGGTCGACAGTTTCACTGGGCTCAAGTGTGTGGCTCTAAGTTTTCCTAATAGTTTGCGTTGGTAAGTTACTCGCAAATAATTGTTTTAGCCCAGATAAAAGTTTTTTACTGTTAAATAAAACTGTTTTCGATTACTGTATATGAAGCTTTTGAAATTACTGTGAATTATGTTTTGAAAGTAATATATATAGGGATAATTTTGAGTTCAAATTTAGACTATTAGCTTTTAAAATATAATGTTGACACGATATGAATTGAAATGATACCTAATGGGGCAACGGGCCCATGCGTGTCACGGGGTAAAGCACCCATGGTGGGCTCAATGCCCCTCTGTGGAGTGTTGTGTTATATGTCATTAGATTTGACTCAATGAGCTTTTCAAAACAATGACTAGCTTTTTGAATTACAAATTACACTTCATATTGCATGAGTTTTTGATTTGACGCCTCAAGACAGCAGGTTCTAGTTTCTAGTTATGCGTATTTGACCCTCATCGAGTTATTGACTAATGCTATCCCAAAATTTGAGTTCAGCCAACACCAATGAGTGAGCCAAAAGTGGATATGTTTTTATGCTGTTGGCTGAAATCACGATTAAGTGCGAATTCCCTGCACATAATATCTGGATCACGGAGGAAACTGGAACGAAGTTTTTTCTGATCCAGTAAATATCTTTTTCTAGTCAAGTACGTATACATTTTTTGATGTCAAGGATGAACTTTTTATGGCAAGGGTATATTTTTCAAGTCAAGGATATATATTTTTGTCAAGGAAATATTTTTTTCACGTCAGTGCTTATAGATCTTTTAAGCTAATAATATATTTCTTTTCAAGTTAAGGATGTGATTTTTTAAGTTGTTGATAAATTAGTGAGTGTAATATTTTTTATTACATTTTTCTTATTTTGAACTGTAAAGTGTTGTTTAATAAATTTTACACAAAAAATATGCAATTGTGGAAAAGGGACTGGGAGTGGGCGTCTTGCCCCAATATAGCCCATAGGCCGAATTTGATACTATTTACAAAGTAGTGTTTCATTAATAATTTAATGACTCTATAGGCGTTTAATTCACATCATACATTCCTCATTAGTTGTACCTTTTAACAAAACAAAGAACTACCTTGCATCAATCAAAACTTCATCAAAAATTTAGTTTAAAAAAGGAGGGCCTGCTGCCCCATGTTAACCTAATCTTATCGTGTATAGTGGAGTCTACAACTTGCAAACAACTCAGTGTTAAAAACTGAATATAAACCGTTTTTAGCATATTCAGCAATACAAATTCCTTTGTTTTAGGTATACAGTGCTTCCTAAAGTGAAGTTCGCTGCAATAACTCTCGTCGGCAGGCAGCATTCATCATGACTACGCAATTGTACGTTCAAAATTTTGGCAGAGGTTGAAATTTTTAACTATGTGTGTGTCGACACGAGCATGTTATTTAAGCTGCTTCTGTTCATATGCTTAAGGTTCTAATTTCTAAATCAACACGTCAACTGGATCAATTTCTGTAATCGAAAGTTTATCATTGCCTACGATGCTACCCAACAGTCGATTGCGTAGTCGGGATGTCGGCAGTCTCACCACTGTGCGGGCAAGCTGAACACGATGGAAATGGTTGCAAAGCGTATTCCGATTATTCGCAAGTAAGTTACTTTTGTTCCGTTACTATCTACTCTATTTTGTTGTATCATCAGGTTTCATTATGGAGTTACATTTAAGTGTAAGGAGGAATTTGGTTATTTCCGAACAACTACAAATTATACGAGGAAAGATTCGGGAAATTTCCATCGAGATCAGCAATATTGGAACGGTATTAGGTAGAAATGTTTCTATTCTTTATTTTTCAGTAGTTTCAAGCAATATTTTCAGACCCCGGTAAAGTTTTGGCTAGATGAATGGTTTCTTCAACGAAAGAACTGTTCAGCTTTGGACATATGTGTGCATGCTTGAGCTTATTTCTCAAGCAGAAGATAGCTTATGGAATATCGCTTATAAGGAGCTCATATGTGAGCAACATATTTGATTTGAGGATTTCTCATAACTATCATATATTCCGCAATTTATTTGATTATCTCTCCAGTAATTTAGAGGGCAGCCGATAACTTTAATGCATGAGAACTACTCGTGAAACTCAATACTGTCATTGCAGCAGCCGATGATGGATGTAGAAAGATCCTCATTGGCTATGAAGTGTGAAGAACTGAAAGTGGCAGTACCGTAACTCTATTTTGTTAAGATTAACACGTGTTTCACCATTCTATTATGTAGTCTTTCTTTCGTCAATGGACGCAGAATTTCGAGGCCCTTGCAGAACTGTTTTCTCGATAGAAATTTAATGTGACGAAAGTTCCATGACATGATACGGCAAATAGTTCAACGATTATTTGAAACACAACATTGTTCATTCGGCAGGATACATGGATTTAATAGGAGAAATTGGCTTGACTGGAATTACCTCGAATCAGTTATATTGATGTCTTGATTGAATTGTTTTATTTGCGATTATTGCCCTCATATCTAACCTCGCCATGTCAAAATAGTTACTAGTTGCTGTTGTAAAAGTGAAAAAAATTGGGGGCCGCAGGCCCCCTGAGTTTTTACTCCGCGTTTTTCGCGTACTATCACTGTAGTGCCCACAACTTTCTCTCATATAATCGATCGAGGCGCTGTGGGGTCAAAGTTTTCGTTCGCGCGCTCACAGCTCGAAAACGGCAGCTCCGATCTCGCTGGAACTTTCACCACTGAAAATCAAAAATGAATTTCAAAGCTTTTTTAGCTCGTGTCACTTTGCGAAAAAATGTCGCCGTCATGTTTTTTTTGCCAAAAACACTGCATTTTTTAGATTTTTTTAGCGAAAAAGTCACTTTTTACTTAATAGCTCCTAAACGGCGTGACCTTTTTGACCAAACTTCCTACACTCACCAAATCGGTGATGACAAAAATTTTAGTGTGCGATTCGTACAAATCCTGTAGGTTTGAGCGTGAAAATGTCCATTTCGAAATTTTGGCAATATCACTTTTTTCCTCATATCTCAACCAAAACTGTCACGATCGGGCTCAAACTTTGCACGCTTATTCTTCCAAAACTGGCCCACAAAATGATTTTTGTTTCCTTCCGGAGAGATTCGCCTAGCCTGAGAAAACGCCCGTCAAAATGTCAATTTCTGCCTTTGGCAGACTCGTCATCACGTCCGAACCAAGCATCACAGCAGTTTCGGGTTTATTTCTAACCCTTTGTCACATCAGCAGCTACAAAACGACGCCCAACACACGTCGCAGCTCTTCCTGAGGCGCCCGCAATTTGTCGTTGAAAAATACGTGCTGAGCTGCCCAAATTCCTCTCAGCATTTTCGTTCATATTTTCGAATAATGATTTCAGATTGACTTCAAATTTCATACAACACTGCTCATATCTTTGATACTAATTTTCATGCACGTTGCCGATTTTTCAAGGTCGATTTAGTATTTTAATTTTCGATTTAAAACCAAAACTGAACCGAGCTGTGCTAGAGAAAATGGAAGTCAAGTCGCTATATTTTCATCAAATGACCACCGATTGAGATAAAACCTCCCACAAGCCTGCTCCAATGTCTCATGAACAATTAAATGTGCCTGACTTTTCTTCTTACTGTGCGAAATTTCAAATAAATTGGTATATGCGTGGTATCGTCTCGCTGTCCAGTCTTGCTGACATTCGGAATTTCCCTTGGGAAACGCTGAAAGCGTACTTCGTTGGTACATCAAAATAAGCTTCGTCGATAGAATTCGAGAAATATAAATACGTCTAAAATCATAAAATACTCTTTTAATACCATCTCCATGCATGTATTACCTAACGAAGGCTGAACAGAGATTTTATTGGAAAATTTGAATGATATCTTTATAATGAAAATCGTCATTTCACATTCAACGGAGATACTTTTATTTTCTATTTCTTACCCGATTTTTTTTCATAATGTACTGCAATCATTTCACTTCGATTCTAAGAATATTAAATTATTGATAAAATTCTCGATCTTTAGGTTTTTCGACCATCATGGTGCTACTTCAAATGTAAACAAACATGAGGCGAATCTTTATAGTAATAATGGCCTATCCATTCTATCGTCTCATAACATGTTGGAAACTAAAATATACGCTGTTGTTGCTCATTTGTCTGTTATATCATGAGTCATCTTGATTAATTTGTGGAGTATTGTGATTTAATAATAAGAGAAACATAACGTAATTTTTTCTTGTTGAATATGCAAATTGTAGACTTACCCACATGGAACCTTGAAAATATTTCCATTTATTTTCTGAGGATGTGACAAAGGTATGGAATATTTTAAATTAAGTGTCAATTTAGTTGATGTTTATTTTCTATTGAAAGGACTTCCAGTTAGGATAATGTTTTCCTAGAATTTTTCTTATTCTGATCGTGCCCTTCAAGCTACAACTCCAGTTGAATAAATATAACTTCAACCAAATAGATATGGTGCAGTTTCAAACCAAGCACTTTGTAAATTACTGTTCCATGCAGTGGCATGCTCCTTTAGGCAATGAAAATTCTTATTTTTGAGCTTCAAGTAGAGCCTTCCTTCCATCTTTGGTGCTGCCAAATTTTCACTGAATCATCAAACTGATTGAAAAACAGTGCACTATCAAACAACAATTGACATCCTAAATTCACTGAAGAAAAATGTCCCATAACTGCAACATTCTGAATCAATTGACCAATAATTCTCAAGCTAGAATATTCTATTTTAATACCAAAATATAGCTTTTTGACTTATGACAATTAGTTGCCATTTAGCACTAGGCTGTAGAGTAAGGCCGTTTATTTCGCAATATCGGTGTATTTTTTTTGAAATACCGGCCTGACACTTAGTCGCTATTCAGCACCAGGCTGAAGAGTAAGGCAGTTTAGTTCGCAATATCGGTGTCTTTTTTGAGATACCGGCCTGACACTTAGTCACTATTCAGCACCAGGCTGTAGAGTAAGGCCGTTTAGTTCGCAATATTGGTGACTTTTTTTTGAGATACCGGCCTGACACTTAGTCGCTATTCAGCACCAGGCTGTAGAGTAAGGCCGTTAGCTCACAATATCGGCGTTTTTTTCGAGATATTGGCGTCTAGCTCAAAATATCTGCGTCTCCATCATGACACCTGAATTGCCACTACCTGAAATCTTTTGAAATAAATTTTAAATAAATAAACCCGTTTTGGGGACTATTCAAAGAGATTTCATATATTTAAATGGAATATACAAAGAAGATTTTACTGAGCCGAGTAAACTGACGTCACGTTTATGTCATGATTTGATTTTCACGAAATGCGTTGGGATTGTATAACATCAAATATAATCCTCATGGCTTTGCCATGTTTCTTGACAACACCCTGCGGGTCATGCTACCTGGGACAGGTAGCGTGACCCGCATGCAGCGCGCTCTACGCGCTCTCCTGACCGCGAAGCAGTTCTCGAGCACAATTGGGACGCGCAAGGCGCTTTCTCGAGCATGGAAATGAGCGGTTTTGAACATATTCGAATTGATTATATTCAGATAGATGCGCTATCATACTTGTTGTGATATCCATGTTTAAATTTTAGATTGAGTATGGTCGAAAGGAATTAATTCAAAATTCGTGAATGCTTTATAATTGAATGTTTTCCGGCCGCAAATGTTTTGCTCAATTCTGTCAATGATGGTGTCAAATTTTAATGCTCAACATTGCTACTAAGGGTAACGTCATGATGAGTTGAAGCTGAATATATTGAAAACACATGATCATAATACTGAAACCTCTTTAGGGCTATTTGAGATGCTTCCACCAACGATACTGCTTTCAGGTTATGTGCATATAGTAAAAAATTTTTTTTAAACTGCATTTGGCATGTCCAGCGGTCATTGGATGAGATTTTTTGGCAATTATCAAGGGGCTCAGCAGAACTGGACATGGATGTTAGGTGGAGAAAGCAGAGTTATTTTAAAATTGAAAGTGCGTTTTGAAATATCGTCTAGTGGTGTGACAAGTCACCGAATAGACGGTTATATTTGTAAAAGTGGCACTCAAATGGGAGTTATGTTGACAGTGACACATTATAGTTATTGCTTTCGAAGTTGTATTATTCAATAGGTTAGGTTGGAGATAGGAAATGCAGATAGAGGGTGCACATTAAGGTTAGGTAGGGATAGCAGACATGTTTTTAATGTGGACGCGCGTTTTAACAAATCGTTTGGTGGTCGGATGTGGTACCCAAAATGATTGTTGGAAATAGATTGTGAGTTATGACCCCACTGGGGTTAGGTCAAGTCTGGAATAGATTCGGTTAGTGATAGCCAATTGCCAAGGCCCACTGGGGTTAGGTCAAGCCAGGAACAGGTTCAGTTAGTGATAGCTGATAGCTTAGGCCCACCGAGGTTAGGTCAAGTCAGGAACAGGTTCGGTTAGTGTGATTCCCCCCACTGGGTTTAGGTCAAGTCAGGAACAGGTTCGGTTAGTGTGATTCCCCCCACTGGATTTAGGTCAAGTCAGGAACAGGTTCGGTTAGTGTGATTCCCCCCACTGAGGTTAGGCCAAGTCAGGAAGAGGCTAAGTTTCGTTGAGGAATTGCGGGTCATTGACGTTCTTATTGGTCGAATATAAATAAAAGATTAATTTGGCTTTAGATAGATTTGTTATCTAAAGCGAATGAAACACGTTGTGAGATGTGTGGTTAGGTAAAGAATAAAGAAACCTATGGCAATAGAAGTTAAATATGGTAATAAAGAAAGAATTAGGGGGGTTTTGAGTAGGTACATCTGGTTGTTGGTTACTACTAAACATCTATGCATGAAAATTGAGCCTCTGACAGACTGTGCTCTGATCTTAAAACTAAGCGAGTAGTACTAGGCTGCATATATATAGCGTACAGAGATTCCAATGCCCCCTCCCTTCCCCCATCTAATGGAAGGAAGGGCCGCATTTTTAATGCATTTTCAGATTCAGCCGTGTCTGTCCTGAACGTATCAGGTACCAAATGCGCGCGCCCCGCAGTCGCTCCACGTTTGTCAAGGAATAGACCGGATCCTAATCAGGTGCTTATTTCCTTCGTACAACCAGAACCTAAAGCGGACATAGAGCCGCTAATGTACACCGCTAGGTGAGCTTAGGGCGTCCTTGAGCCAGCGGCTGACAGGAATAAAAATTTTGATATGGTATATGTGCAATCAGAAATAAATCCGAGGGAGAAACATCGAAGTGTTCCGTAAGAATTTTCAAAATAGCCTCGAGAAAACAAGAAGAATTTTAATATTTCTTGTGAGAACACGGGATGACGGGATGATAACAGTCATTATTGGTGGTAAAGCTCAGATTAATAAAATAAGAACCCAACTGACGTTATGATAACACCCATTATTGGAGGTTGAGCTCTGTTCAATAATATTAGAACACTAGCAGCAGGATGAGAACAGTCATTATTGGTGGAAGAGCTAATGGTTTCTTACTCCAGAAAGTTCACATGATGCCAGTTGTAAACGCAATATCTGCTCCAGATTCGAAGTTTTATTTCGTGAGGTTTTGCCAATTTTCTGTTTCATTAATTAGTTTTTTGTGCGTCAGCTAATAAGTCCAAAACTGAGCCTAGAGCAGGAACAAGTTATGGTGAGCTTTGCCCATAAAATCCTTTGCATTTATTGGAAATGTTGAGATTTACTCTGAAAATATATTTTGTAGTTTTATACTCTGAAAATCTTTTTTATGTTAATCGGTTTGCTTCAAGAGGATAATGAGAAAAATGAACTCCTGGATGAACGAGTATTCAATTAATCGTTAAAAGGGGAGCGTCTGGTCAAAATTTTTGAAATTTGGCTTTTCCGGTTTTTAATCTCGTCTTAAAGCTGACATTCTGCTCTATTCAACGGTACCAAAATCATTCCGGTAAGTTGATTTATGCGTTCACGACAGATCGCGAAAGGATGGGGGGTGGTGGAGTTCTCCCACATTTAGGATAGGCGAAAATTCCCGGTTGCATACTTAAATTACTAGTCCACATACGATGTGCTTCAGTTACCCGCCTGCAGTTGTACGGGAGGGTTTGCGTGTCGTCGTTCACACCATCCTTGACAGGAATTGAGCTCCAGTATCGCCTAGTCTTGCATTCTTGCCACATTGAACGCATATTTCGAGGCGCCCGGGACTTTGTCAGGCTCTACTGAACAATTAACTTATTGTCACTGCAAACCTATCTCCTCCTACAGTTTTGAAGCTACAGCAATGAGACATATACCATTCGATTCGCAATTGAATTATCTAGAGATTTGTCGTAGCTTTTTTCCAATATCGTAATAGTTTCGAAAATATTTTGAAAAAAGGGGGTAGAAAAAGGGGGAAATGGAAAAATTTTCGAAAATTTTGCAAAAAATACTCCCCCATCCACAAAAATTCGAAATTCGAAAAAAGCTACGACGAATCGATAGATATGGTTTTTACGCATCGAATGATATGCGTCTCAATGTTGTAGCTTCGAAATCCTAGGAGGAGATAGTTTTCTAAGGTACCCCCTTTTTCCGTTTTCTAAGAATTTCACGTTTTCTTTCATTTTTTTCGAAAAATTCACACGAACAAAAAAGTCTTAGAATTCTGTTTTACATATGAGTACCAATTTTCAAAACGATCCGTCTGTAAACAAAAAAGTTTTTTCTGCACCCAGACGCTACCCTTAAGTAGGAAAGAGTTGCGCTTGACAACATCGAATATTCTGCAACAAAGCTTGTACCGAAATATTCCACAGTTTCGAGTCACCGAACTGCTTGGTGTTACAAGCTCAGAATTAACAATTCCAAGTCCAGTCCGCTTATAGTCCCGGTAGAGTTTAGAATGCTAATGCTTAAGATGCAGTCATCCTAGAAGATTATATCTATAGTTCTTTTTCTTTTTACATTAGCGCAACCTAATCTCCATCACTCATCACTCGTCATGTTAGAATTTGAAGTGAAAATGTCGAATAAAGAGCCCATCTTGGCAATTATATAAAGATAATGCCAGTTTTATTGAGAATATCTTTTGAGTTTAATCTCTCAAGCTTTCTGATAAGAGGTACAGTAACAGGGTCAATAAGTCTTAAAATTTGTCCAAATGGAAGGTTAGGTAAATCCTGCGACGCGTTTCGCTCATCACTGAGCATCTTCAGGCAACGAGGTCGAGCAAAAAGGTTCTTGAGTATTAAGAGGGATGCAGCGGAGTCAGTGACTATGAAGCAATCGTCGACGTACCGGCAGTAGATAGATGGTTTGACGTGGGGATTGGATTCGAGGATCTTGTTTTCCAATGCGGTCATGTAAAAATTGGCAAGAGTGCTTGTAAGTTTATGCGGGGCAGATTTGTAAGAAGAATGGAACACAAGTATTTAGATTACCTATAGTGAAATTTTCATCATCTAGCCGTTAGAAACGAAGAGTAACTTGATACCGGACTCACCGCAGCCATGATGCCGAGGGCAAAGACGTGGACTTTAAGCTTCTTCATGGCAGCAGATTCTAATTCTGGGTTTATGGCAATGGGCAATAACAATTAACAATGATGGTTGCTGCAATAATAGTTGATTAGGATGCATATAGTATTGATATGTATACCATAGATAGATGCATAATATATACAATATCTACAAAATATATTACGAATATTAATAAGTATTGTATTTAGTGAGCTTCAGTCAATTCCTTCCAGAAGCATCCACTTGAAAAACACTTTACTATTGGTTAGTCCCAACTGTTTCCAAACAATTTCCAACAATTGATTAACTTTATACCAATCAAGTTCAATGAGCATTCCGACGCAACCATTAATTTAATCTAATCCATGCTTTCTTCCGAGTTTATAAGGTTAGAAGGAGCATATGTAATAATATGCGTTTAAAAATTACTTACAACACTTCTAATGAATCCGGTGTCTCCGATGTTACACATTTTTAATGTATTTCTAATTTTATTTTTGTATTTTAAAAAATAATATTAAACCAATTTAAATGTTCAAAATTATTTATTCCGTCAATTGACTCATGCATTGACTCCAACTTTACGCAAGTTTGCAAAATTTCAGATCGATTGGACAGGTAGAAGTGTGTTAAATATCGATTATTATATTTGTAGCAGACAAACAAGAATGAAGATAAAGAGAAGTGTTTTAAAAAATATCAGTAAACAAAATCTAAAAAAATCAGGATTCCAAAAAGTTTGAATAACAAGAGTAATCCTGCAAGTCTTGCTATAATCTTTTAAATAGAAAACAATTTCTGAAAGCTGGCGTTGAGAGCAAATTATGAGTACCATTAAGTGCGCTAGAGTTATGATATAGTCAGAATTACCTCCAGCAGTTTTTTCTTTGGACATTTTTCTAATTTCTACAACACTTCTCTTTAACTTCACTCCTTTTTGTTTGTTAAAAATAAAAAATAAAAATTTAAAATAAAAAAAATTGGAAAAAATAATTTTGTCCGTTTCAAATCTAATAATCGACATTTAACACACTTTTCCCTATCCAATCGATCTGAAATTTTGAACACTTGCGTAAAGCCGGAGACAATGCCTGAATCAATTGACATAATCCAAAAAAAATGTAAAAACAAACTCAAAAGATACCGTTGCTCACAACAAAGATTGTCCATCGGTTGTCGTTGACTAACCAATATAATATGCGTTTAAATGAGTAATAATAAACATAATAGTAATAATATAATATAGCGCATTAGTCAACAACACACAATTACATGTGTAACATTGACGCACCGGTGGTTGCGTCAGCGTTGTAAAAAGCACAAACCGAAATTTAAAAAAAATGTAATATGTGTTTAAAAATTACTTATTAAAGACAACACTTCTAAAGAATTCAGTGTCTCCGATGTTACGGAATTTACGATTCTGGTTGAGAACTTAAAAAAAAAAATTTCACATATAAAAAAATATAAATATTGAAAAATAAAAAATTCAATTTACATTAGTAAGACACATCGGATTTACATTAGTAAGATACACAATTTACATCGGAGACATTGGCCTCTTTATAAGTGTTGTCGTTAAAAATGAATTTTTAAACGCATATTATGCTTAAAGTTTATCAACTTCTTCGTAATATTTGGAGTGACACATAAATGTATATTACATTTTAGTAACTATGCGATTTTTATTTTTCTTTTAACGTGATAATTTAGTCCAAAAATTAAAGGAATTCATATGTCATATTTATTTTTTGGTTTTGAACGGCGCAGAAATTTCGAAAGCAAACAAAATAGACTAAAATAAAACAAACAGACAGGAAATATGTCAACTCGTCTATTTCTGGTCATTGACTGAGTAGTCGAGGTATGAATGCAGAGATGAAGAATATTTTATGGCAGCCAATCAACCTAGGTGACAAAAATGTAGGCACAGAAAATAAGTTTGACGAATTTTGTCTCTGGAGAGCCGCAGCTCCATAGTCACTCCCCACGAGGGACGGTATACGCTGGCTGGTAAGGGATACGGTCGCCCCTGAACACTCCACGCGGTGTGACCGGTCGCACAGAGCGAGTAAGCAATACTAGCATCAGAAGGAGCACTCGCTCACGTAGCGCAATCGACACAAGTGTTTGTTGCGCTTCTAGTGTTGTTACCTTGAATAGAATAACCTCGAAACTTACAACTGTTCAAGGGCATTCTTTGTTCAATCGCATTCTTTGTTCCAGCACACTCTTTGTTTGAGTGCACTCTTTGTTCCAGCACACTATATGTTCCAGCGCACTCTTTGTTCCAGCACACTATTTGTTCCTGCACACTTTGTTCCAGCACACTATTTGTTCCAGCACACTCTTTGTTCGCGCACTCATTGTTCCAGCGCACTCTTTGTTCCTGCACACTCTTTATTCCTGCACACTCTTTGTTCCAGCACACTATTTGTTCCTGCACACTCTTTGTTCCTGCACACTCTTTGTTCCTGCACACTATTTGTTCCTGCACACTCTTTGTTCCTGCACACTCTTTATTCCTGCACACTCTTTGTTCCAGCACACCATTTGTTCCTGCACACTCTTTGTTCCTGCACACTCTTTGTTCCTGCACACTATTTGTTCCTGCACACTCTTTGTTCCTGCACACTCTTTGTTCCATCGCACTCATTGTTCCCGCACATCTTCCAGAAGAAGAAGCAACACCGGTTCCAGCGCGCTTCGTTACGAGCATCGTCAAGCATTACTTGACGACCATCCCCAAGTAATGGACTGCATGAAGTTCAACATGGAAACAAAGGTTTTTTTATCCACCGGACCGAAGCTCTAAAGTGTCTTACGCTAAAAGGGCGCAGAGTTTAGAACAGATAATTCCGATAGAGATTTTAAAAATTTTGCAACATAAATCCATCAAATTTAACCATATAGCTTCAAACTATCAATAGCCTGTCCTTCCTCGATTGCAATATTATCAAATCTAATGGCCTATTTCAAACTTCTGTGTTCCGAAAAACGACTTTCACAAGGCCCAGTACCAGATTTTTTAGCTTTTGTTCGTTCCGATATAACATTAATGGGCCTCAAACACTTTTACATCGGGGCTTTCGTATTTGCCAATTTGCTTATTTCAGCAATCTTTATTCTATTGTCGCAGAGTTTAGAGGGAGGAGTTGTAGAACTGGTCACTTACACTACCGCGCCTCCCTCATTCGGATCTGCGCAGTGCGATGTTCCCATTTCTGATAAAGACTCCAAGGTTTTGACTTCCACTTCCGGTGTACCAATTTGCGTATTTTAGAATTATCGTATACTTTTAAACCGAGGACTTATTTGAATTCAACTTCTAGCTCTTACCAACTTGAAATTGTTAATAGATCGTTTTACCGCTTAAGTTTATTGTAATATTGACTGTACTAAACACTGCTTTACCGGTGTTCTAGAATTTTCAAAATGACGATGGCGCTGGACTATGAATTTTTGTGGAGTTTTCTTTGTTTCTAGGTTTCTGTTGAATTTGCGATTCAAGCAAACGGGTGTCATTATTAACACGTTGATTGCGATGCAACCCATCGGTGGGTTGCAGGGTCTTTTTTCCGGACAAATTCCGCAATTTATTTTTTCCTAATTCGTTGGCCGGCAGAAATTTATAACATCGGCAGTTTTTTATTACATTTTGGAAATTAAGAAAAAATCATAATTAAATTGTTGCACCGAAGCGAACAAATTTACTAGCAAATATCAAATTTAAGTCCATTTTTGTCGGCGGACTTGTCTGTTTTTAGGCCATGTGGCAACACTGGTGATTCGTACCGCATTCAACAAGTTAACTTCAATCATCAGGCGTAGTTTCAGAGTGTGCTGTGCTTACAAAGAACCGGAACAAGGAAATGGAATTGTAACCAACTGACCCTGAAACGAACTGCGCAGCTGTGCCGGAGACTGAACACTTGTCAATAAATCCAAAGTACGACTCTTCCAAACCGTGGGAATACGAGCTGTGTGGTCAACACATAATGTTTCAGAACAAAGACCCACAGTGAATAACGAATCTCCGAGGTCACAGGTGTTTTCAAGGCTCCGGAACAAAGAACTTTTCAAGGCTCCGGAACAAAGAACTGGAAATTTTACTGGCTAATGAAACGAACTGCGTACGCAACTACCATGTCGCATGGTTCAAACTTTAAAACAAAGAAAATTCTTATATTTTCATTCGCTTCATTAAACTTGTGAAATGGTGAATCTTGTAATGTTTCAATATAAGTTAGTAGCTCCTACTACTTTTGTCTTAGGTTTGATAATTCCTACATAATGGAATTTTCTTCGCCTCACTGATATTAAATAAAGCAGGTTAGCGGAAATTTTACGAAAATTGAATGAGATATTTATGGTGATTATTCACGAAGCCTCATTTGCTGCCATTTAAATACAAGAATATATGCTTTACAAATATACATGTAAAATATATCTATAAACAAATTTACGTGAAGTATTGCTTTATTCGGCAGGAGCGGCTCACTGTCTGTGTGCCTACAGCCAGCGAAGCGGACGCTATACCCAGTTAAAATTTTGAGCCGAGACCGGCGCCGGGTTTAGCCGGGCTGGTCGCGCTTTAGCAGGATGGAGCCGTGAAACTATAACCGGCCATCTATCCCTAAAACTGCGCTGCGCCATGGCTGATATAGAGACAAAATTCTAGCCGCTCGGCAGGGACGGAACTCTGCGCTGTTTTAGCGCTGGTACTTGGGATTGCCCGGCAGGGAGCTGTGCAGAGCAGCTAGCAGGCCGTGCATGGGGGGGGGGGTTTGAGAGAGGGAGGAGGGGTAGGGGTTGGAAACAGTTGCGGGAGAATGAACTTCATCCTCCATCTAGTTCATTCGCATAGCACGATATTGTGGGCCAATTTCCGGTGCCATTTGTGATATTTATTTCACGTCAGTATTTTAATACTTCGAATTACGTAAGAATTTTATATGCTCTTCCAGTTTTAACACTCTAATAGAAACGCTGAAGGTCATTCACGCTTTTCTAAAGCGAGATATCAATCAGTTTATCATGAGAAAGTTTTCTAACATGGATGTACAGAAAACGCGTTAATAACAGTAAATGTTAGAACAAAGATAATACCCAGGAAATTCACCATATTTTCAATGAAAATATGTGAACCAGCACCATCATCGGTTCATAAAATTTATCGACTTTCCCTGAATTTTGGTTCTGGTCTCAGAAACGTTTTCATTGAAGATATGGTGAATTTATTTGGCACTTTCTTTGCATTAAAAATCTTGGAGAACTTGCGATTTCAGTAGACTAATGATTTGCGTACGCTGTTAATTTTCCTATCAAACTATCGAATGACATGAAGCTAATGCAATAAGATAAATTACTAAACAAATTTAGCTCTAATACTCACTTACATCTAACTGACGGGATCATACGAATGTCTACTTTGTTTATTTTTTTAAAATTAGTGCATTATGAATAATATCTATCAAGTTCAACCACAAATATAGCTATTCCTCGATTTGCTAGATGATGGCGAGTCATTTGTTCTGTATTATAGTTAAGTAGTTCATAGAGCCTAGGCTGGTAAAGTGTTCGCGTGGCCAACTGGAAAAGGCGTGGACATACGACGCGGAGAATCTGCGTTCGAATCCCGGAGCTTCAGTCGACGTTTGTAGATAGTTCATAGCGGTGAGTAATTTGATGTGTATATTTCCTCGATAATTGAAATTGTTAGATTCTAAATTACGTTGCTAAAGTCAATACGATGAGAATGTCAGCAACCAATGTCAATACAACCTGTCATTGCAAGAGAGAAGTCTAGGTGATCTCAGAGCGAGAAGGAACAAATTTTTTTTAATCGTTGTTGACAAACGGTGACGCGTAACTGCCGCGTACACTGCCAGAGCCGCCCCAGAGCATGCGTTGGGCAGGTTTGAGCAGGCGGTGCTCAGTAAGGGCTGCGTGACGGCAGGACAGAGCACACCTGGGCAGGTACTCAGAAGCTAATTAGCGCTGATACGCGGCTGGCGATATCGTCTCTAAAGCGGACATTTCCGCTCTATCGCTGCTCTCTCGCGTCTCTACGTCGGCTCTGCAGCCGGCGACGGCCGGCTCAATTCCCTGCCCTAAATTTTAACTGGGTACTTATACTCTCCACCATTGATATGCTGCTGCTATATAATCACGTAAGGAGGGTTTGAGGTCAAAGTTTTCACTCATAGGATGGAATCTTTTTAAAATTGGCACAGACACGTACGCGTATTTAGTGTACCAAACCTTCTTGTCGGATTTCCAAAATTTCCAATCCTTCCCCCCACAAAATCTCCTAAAAAGGGGAAAATTTGGTCGAAAAATGACCTAAAATGAGGTGGCGGAAACACAACCTCATTTTTGCCATAGTGAAAGCGGGAAAAAGATGCGTCTCGTTGAGACAAACACGCTTGTGAAAACGGATTTTGAAAAAAGTTTAAAACTCACAAAGTTGTGGGGAAAACATTTGTATAAACTTTCTACAAACTTTTTCATTTTTCTTCACAACTATACGGAAATATTTTGTAGATTTTTTAAACAACTTTATTTATACAGCTCAAGTCTTTGCCTTCAATTTGGTTCCTGTTTCATGATCTTAGCTTCTATAGAACTCAAGATATGATTTTTCAATGACGACAAGAATTGACCGAATTTTCGTCGGAATCGCGTAACTTTGAGAGCTTCCCTGAACGTTTTCAACGTCTTGACTGTTAAGGTTATTGTGCGAGCTGCGCACTTCCTGGAAGCTTTCTGAAAGTTGCAATTAACAAAGAATAAAACTGCGCTAATTACTGTGTACATCACTTATTTTCAAAATATTATTTCTTAAAGAAACTTGATGATTAAAATTAGACCAAAAATTTGTTTTCACTTTTTGAGCAAATATTTGGGCATCTTAATTTTAACATAGAAACATCATTCTTAAATGGATACCTGCTTCAGCTCTTTAGAATTAATAATGCGTAAGAAAAAAGCTTAAAAGTTCTGTAGACAATAGTTTTCGTGAAACATTAATTCTGCTCCGTGCCCGAATGACCCCGGTCCGTAACTGCGATTTTTTGGCTTTTTCAATGTCTTTTAACTCGTTAACGATCAGGATTGAAGAAAATTGACACGAATAACAATAAAAAAAATCCCTTATAAAGGCCCCAAGTGTTGAGCTCGGGGCTCTGACGTTCCCTCGATATCTGCCGTCAAACAAGACTTCAACTAGAATATCGCACCGGCGCGCAGGAGTAGGCGGCGCTCGCAAATGCGACTAGTAAGTTGAGAAACTATTACCTTAAAAGTCTTGAAGCTGTGTTTCTTGCAACCATCGACTAAGTATTCAAAATTTTTCCACTATTTACTTTGATAGAGGAAAACCGACACCTAGGTTATTGAAGTTTGGAGTATTTCGGCCGGAGTTCGCATTTCCTACACGTTCAGTGAGTGTTGGAAATGCGAACTCCGGCCCCAATATTGCACGGGATGGAAATAGAACAATAAGGAAATTAAACATGTCGTAAAATATAAGTAATTTGTTGAGGTTAGGTTCAAGCCAGGAACAAGTTCCTGTGGTGACCATGACATAGGGTGGTTAGGTTAGGTTTGATTAGATTAGGTAAGGCAAGGTTAGTTCAGGCTAGGTTAGGTTAGATGGATAGGTTAAGTTAGGTTAGGTTATGTTAGGTTAGGTTGGGTTAGGTTATGGTTACGACAGGTTAGGTTTGGATATGTCAGGCTGTGTTCAGTTCGGTTAGGTTAGGGTTTTTTTGGCTAGGTAAAACTAATGTAAGATTGTTTCATACACTGATGACACACACAGGAAAAGGCCACAATTGGGGGATTGCTGTGTGTAGTAAGAAATGTGGCAAGAAGAAGAAGAGATAAAAAGAAAAAAAAGGAAAAAGTATAGCGGCTGATCTGGTTTGAAATGAACTAGAGAAAACTCAAGCATTGTTTACTGTTGCTCGGTCAACTCCTACCATGGAGTACGCGGGCGTCCGCAGATGCACACGAGTCTGTTGGCGTCGGTAGCCACAGCCAAAGCAGGCATCCCATCATTCGATGCCAGGAGTTATTCATTATCAGTGGTCATACGCAGCTGAAGTAACAAATGGTCAAACGCAGCTGAAGTAATCAATGGTCATACGCAGCTGAAGTAACGCAGCTGAAGTAATAAATGGTCATACGCAGCTGAAGTAATCAATGGTCATACGCAGTAATCAATGGGCATACGCAAACTCACCGTAGCCATCATGCCGAGAGCAAAGACGCGGACTTGAAGCTTCTTCATGGCAGCAGATTCTAATTCTGGGTTTATTGCAACGGGCAATAACGATTTAACAATAATGGTTGCTGCAAAAATAGTTGATTAGGATGCATATAGTATTGATATGTATACTATAGATGCATAATATATATAATATATACACAATATATTATGAATATTAATTAAAGTAGTGTTTAATAAACTGTTAAAGTGCTGCTGAATTAATTAAAGAACTGTATTTCGTGAGCTTCAGTCGATGCCTTTCAGAAGCATCCACTTGAAAAACACTTCACTATTGGTTAGTCCCAACTTTTTCCAAAAAATTTCCAACAATTTATTACCTTTATACCAAACAAGTTCATTGAGCATTGTGACGCAACCCTTAATTCAGTGGTTCCCAAACTTTTTCAGGCTGGCGCCCCCTTTGGTTCCTTAGTGAATTTCTAGCGCCCCCCACAGACATACGCCTCTTTCTTGAAGTTTAATACGCTGCAATTTTAAAAGATAAAGGTTAAACACATTTTGTATTTCACAAATAGAACCCCATTTAGTGAACCAATATGTTTTTTCAGCTGTTTTAACAGTTTCAGCACTAGAAACCTAGGACGTCGCGAGTGAATTTGCGGCCGGACTCGTGGCCGGTCTCACGACCAATCTTCAAATTCGATTATCAAGCAATATCTCCCAAATTAATGAACGCAGCTCTATGAAACTTGAAACACGTATTTATCAGAACCGAACGGTGATGTTTAGCTCGTAATTTTTTTTAATTTCACTTTCATTCGTGACATACGAGTATATTGAGAAACAGGCGAAATTCGCAGTGGTCAACGAATTTCTTTCAAACTATTGAACAGATTTGAACGAAATTTTGAAAACACATTCCTAACTACCAAACGGTGATTTTTATCTTATAATTTCTTTTCGATTTTACCTTCGTTTGCGAGTTTTTTTATTTCGCCGTAATTCTTGATTTCACACTTCCTTATATTCGGCCCGTATCGACGGGCCGAATTAATTCGCGGCGATCATGAATTTCTTCTAAACTACAGAACAGATTTCAACGAAACTTTGTATATAAATACCTAACCTCTCAACGGTGATGTTTAGCTTGTGACATTTCTATTTTGCTTTCGTTCGCGAGTTATACAGATATAGGAGGAACGACCGGCTTTTCTACCGGCCGGTTTAACCAAGAGCCTTATACGTATAGCCGTAAAACTCGCAAACGATGGTAAATCGAAAAAATTGTAAACATCACTGTTGCTGAGGTAAGGTATTTAAATACTAAGTTTCGTTCAAATCTGTTCAGTAGTATGTAAAAAATTTATTGATTACTGCGATGTTAAGCACGTATTACTGTTTAAATCACGAATGAAGGTGAAATGAATAAAAAAACTCGTGAACGAAGGCACAATCGAAAAAATTTTCACGAGCTAAACATTACCGTTCGGTAGTTAGGACCGTATATTCAAAATTTCGTTCGAATCTGTTCAGTAGTTTGGAAGAAATTACTTGATCACTGTGAATTTCGGCCCGTATTGCCATATAAATATGGCAAAAACAAACGATGGCAAAATTCAAACAATTTTCATGAGCAAAACATTATCGTTTGGTCCTAATGAATACGTGTACAAAGTTTCATCGAGTTAAGTTCATTAGTTTGGGAGATATTCCTTGATCATTGAATTTGGAAATTGGCCGTGAGACCGGCCGCGAGTCCGGCCGTTAATTTGTCCGAGAGGTAAACCCAGGAGAGGTTAAAAAGACAAATCTGGGTGAAAAAACCATCGCTGGGAGTCATGTGCTGCACGTATTGTGTACAAATCGTCAAACAAACGTTCGAACTTCTGACACAGACTTCGGACTACTGCCCCCCCTACCGCCCTCTTCTTCTTTACCGCCCCCCAAAATCTTTCCACCGCCCCTAGGGGAGCGATATCGCCCACTTTGGGAACCACTGCATTAATTTAATCTAATCCATACTTTCTTCTTCCGAGTTTATAAGGTAAGAAGCAGCAAATTTAATAATATGCGTTTAAAAATGACTTTTTTACAGACAACACTTCTAATGAATCCAGTGTCTCCGATGTTACATATGTACAATGTATTTCTAATTTTATTTTCATACATTAAAAGCATTAATATTAAACAAATTTAAATGCTCAAAATTATTTATTCCGTCGATTCATGCATTGACTCCAACTTTACGCAGTGTGCAAAATTTCAGATCGATTGGACATGTAGAAGTGTGTTAAAAATCGATTATTTTATTTGTAGCAGACATACAAGAGTGAAATTAAAGAGAAGTGTTGTAAAAAAAAATCAGTAAACAAAATCTCAAAAAACCAGGATTCCAAAAAGTTTGGATAATAAGAGTAATCCTGCAAGGCATGCTATCATCTTTAAAATAGAAAACAATTTCTGGAAGCTGGCGTTGTGAGCAAATTATGAGTACCATTAAGTGCGCTAGAGTTATGATATGATAGGTCTGAATTACCTCCAGCAGTTTTTTCTTTAGATCTTTTTCTAATTTTTACAACACTTCTCTTTAACTTCTCTTCTTGTTGTTTGTTAAAAATTAAAAATAACATTCAAATTAAAAAAATTGAAAAAATAATTTTGTCCGTTTCAAATGTAAAACTAATTGATATTCAACACACTTTTTCCTGTTCAGTCGATCTGAAATTTTGCACACTTGCGTGGAATCGCAGACAATGCCTGAATCAATTGACAGAATCCAAAAAATTTTAAAAACAAACTTAATTTATAGTAAAAATATTTTTGTCCGCTACAAATCTAATAATCGATATTTAACACACTTCTACCTGTAAAACCGACCTGAAATTTTGGGGAGCGCTGCCGTAGCCCAAAAATTTGACTCTTAAATCAGCCCAAGAGCCAATGCCAACCCTCTACATGCAATAGAAATAGTCAGCATAACACAAATGCAGCTGTTCTTACTTGCCTCATCTCGCCACACCAGCTTGAAACAAGCAATGCCTCAGCCCACAAGCTGATACTCTAAACGGATTACGCCCAATAGCTCCTACACCAATGATTTAAGCCCACACCATCACTTCTTACAAATGCCGTAAGCCACAGGGTCCGCACACCGCACCAGACTGCCGTAAATGAGAACATCCCCGCACTGGACTGTCGCATCACCTTACCCACTTCGCAGGCATAAGCCCAGCCCTGACGCTCACCAGCATCTTCTTCCTCCACACTTATCCCCTTCTCTCCACCTTTCCGCGAAAGGGTTAGGTTAGGTTAGGTTTGGTTAGAATTCTTCCACAAACTAGTACCAAAAGGAGAGGGAGCAGGGGGTAAGCGTGGAGGTTTAGCCTCCAGAAGAACGGACAGGCAGGTGAATAGCCTCCAGAAGAACGGACAGGCTGGAGAGGTAGCAGTGTACTGATAGCACTGTGGCGCAGGGCGTTCTTTATCGAAAGTGGTGAAGGGGCTAGGCTGCATGGAATAGAAATATCTTGGGGTTTAGCGTGTGGGTTACGACCATTGTTTTGGCGGCCTGCAGCTCATTGGCTCGCTGGTTTACCTCCATGAAGGGATTTAGTCCCTGTGGCTTTCAGCAAGTAATCGTGTTGGCTAATTTGCTCTGCAGCATGCTTGCGCACGGGGAGAAGTATGAAAATTATGCTGGTATTGGGCAATGCTGGGCTATTTCAGTCGTCCCAAATTTTGCACACTTGCATGGAATCGGAGACAATGCCTGAATCAATTGACAGAATCCACAAAATTTTAAAAACAAACTTTATAGTAAAAATATTTTTGTCCGCTACAAATCTAATAATCGATATTTAACATACTTCTTCTACCTGTAAAACCGATCTGAAGTTTTGCACACTTACATAACATTGGAGACAAGTCATGAATCAATTGACGGAATAAATAATTTTGAAAAAAATAATATATTATTTTAATATTTAAAAAGAAATAAGAAATTCATTGTACGTGTGTAACATTGGAGACACTGAATTCTTTAGAAGTGTTGTCTCTAAGAAGTAATTTTTAAATACATATCATGTTAATTAAAAATTTCGGTTTGCGCTTTTTACAACACTTTTCTTTAAATTCACTTCTTGTTTGTCGTACAAGATTCCGTTGCTCACAACACAGATTGTACATCGGTTGTCGTTTACTAATTAAGCATAATATGCGTTTAAATGAGTAATAATAAACATAATAATACTATTATAATATAGCGCATTAGTCAACAACACAGAATTACATGTGTAACATCGACGCACCGGTGGCTGCGTCGGTGTTGTAAAAAGCGCAAACAGAAATTTTTAATAAATATAATGTGTGATTATAAATTACTTTTTAAAGACCACACTTCTGAACAATCCAGTGTTTCCGATGGGTCGGAATTTTCGATTCTAGTTACTAATTTAATAAAATTAATTTTTTTCCTCAGATTTTATAAAATATAAATATTGAAAAAAATCCAATTTACATTAGTAACATCGGAGACACTGGCCTCTTTAGAAGTGTTGTCTTTAAAAAGGAATTTTTAAACGCATATTATGCTTAATTAAAGTTTTATTAACTTCGTAATATTTGGAGTTAAAGTTTTATTAACTTCGTAATATTTGGAGTAATATTTGGAGTACATTAAATTTTGGTTACTTTGCGTTTATTGGTTTTCTTTGAACGTGATAATTTAGTCTATAAATTGAAGGAATTTATATGTCATTTTTTAGTTTTAAACGGCGCAGAAATTTCAAAATAAAACAAAATAGACTAAAATAAAACAAACAACCAGGAAATGTATCAACTCGTCTATTTCTGGTCATTGACTGAGTAGTCGAAGTATGAATTCAGAGATGAAGAATATTTTATGGTAGCCAATCAACCTAGGTGATAAATATTTAGACACAGAAAATAAGTTTGATTAATCACGTCTCTGCAAAGCCGCAGCTTCATAGTCACTCCCCACGAGGGGCGGTATACGCGGGGCCGGTAAGGGATACGGTCGCCCCTGAGCACTTCCACGCGGTGCGACCGGTCGCACAGAGCGAGTAAGCAATACTAGCATCAGAAGGAGCACTCGCTCACGTAGAGCATTCGACACAAGTGTTTGTTGCGCTTCTAGTGTTGTTACCCTGAATAGAATAACCTCGAAACTTACAACTGTTCAAGGGCATTCTTTGTTCAAGCGCATTCTTTGTTCCAGCACTCTCTTTGTTTGAGTGCACTCTTTGTTCCAGCACACTATATGTTCCAGCGCACTCTTTGTTCCAGCACACTATTTGTTCCTGCACACTTTGTTCCAGCACACTATTTGTTCCAGCACACTCTTTGTTCCAGCGCACTCATTGTTCCAGCGCACTCTTTGTTCCTGCACACTCTTTGTTCCAGCACACTATTTGTTCCTGCACACTCTTTGTTCCTGCACACTCTTTGTTCCAGCACACTATTTGTTCCTGCACACTCTTTGTTTCTGCACACTCTTTGTTCCTGCACACTCTTTGTTCCAGCGCACTCTGTGTTCCAGCACATGTTCCAGATGAAAAAGTAACACCTGTACCGGCGCACTTTGTGACGAGCATTGCCAAGTAATGGACTACATGAAGTTCAAAATTGAAACAAAGATTTCTTTATTCACAGGGCCGAAACTCCAAAGCGGCTTACGCTAAAATGGCGCAGAGTTTAGAACAGATAATTTTAAAAGAGATTTTTTCTAAAGAGATAAAAGTTTGCCTTTGTTTGCCTTTGTTTGAAAAAGAGATTTTTTCTAAAAGAGATAAAGAGATTTTTTCTAAAAAAGAGATAAAAGTTTGCAAAAAATTCTAACCAATGTAATGGTACCGTAATGTTTAACACTTTCAAATCGATTTCCGCATCAAAATCCTTGGAGGAAATCGGAAATCATCTTTAACTAAAATGTCTTACTCCTGAGATTTAAAATTATCGTTCAAGTTTAATAAAGGACCTGTTTTAATTAATTAATTCCAATTAATTTAATTAATTCCAACACACGACGTGCTGCTAGGTATCACCAAGGTTCACCAGCGTTCACAAGCGTTCACCAACGTTCACCAGCGTTCACCAACGTTCACCAGCGTTCACCAGCGTTCACCGGCGCTCATCAGAATTCACCAGCGTTCACCAGAGTTCACCAATGTTCATCAAAATTCACCAGCAAATTTCATCAGCATTCACCAGTGTTCACTAGTAATTCTCCAGAGTTCTCCAGCGTTCACCAGCGTTCACCAGCATTCACCTGCGTTCACCAGCGTTGAGGCTTTGCTTTGGTGAACGAACGCTGGTGAGGGCTTTGTTTTGTACTGTCTGCAGTTTGGATATGGATGATTTTGATTGGATATGTAGTGGTATCGTGGGGTAAGTGAGGGATGATCTGACAAAGGAGAGATATAGAGTGCGTTTTATGTTGGGTGGGAGGTGGTAAAATCTGTGCATTTTGTGCAGGTTGGTGAGGGCTATTGCTTTTCTTGCTGCTATTTGGGAGCTGATGCCATGTGAAGTGAAGTGTAGACCTATAAAACTGTTTCTTTAGCATAGCATAGCATGGCGAAGTCGGCGCTGAAGAATAGGCCTGATGTGGCCTGTCGCCGATTCATGTACTTTTCGTGATTTGTCCATAGGAGATCTAAAAACAGGTCCTTCTACCGTATCTTTTCCAAACTGTCGATCGTTTGAAATATTTACTAGACTTACACCGGGTTCGATATGGTGCTAGGCATTTTAAGTCTGAACATTTATTTCTCCATAGCTTTATCTAGTCTGTTCTTGAACACGTTCATACTCATAGCGTCAAAGATGTAATCGGGTAGGCTGTTCCACATTTCGGTGATTCGAAGCGAGAAGAAATATTGTCACGTGAATGAATTGCAACGCAGTTTTTCGGTTTATAGCCGTGGCCCCTGGTGTTGGTTCTTGTTTCATTTTCTAGTAATACTTCTGGGACCTTGTATTAGCCATGAGTATACTTGTATACTTCAATGAGGTTCCCACGCAGACGTCGATTACAGAGGCTTGGAAGCTTCATATTCTTTAATCTTTCTTCATAGGACTTGCCTTTTAACCCCGGAATTATTCTTGTTGCACGACTTTGAACACTCTCCACTAAATTTTTTCTTTTTCAAGTTTCGGTTACCAAACGACGTTTCCAAACTCTAGGTTCGGGCGCATGGACATTCCTAGACGTATAAATGAACAACAGCTTCATTTCTACATCTAGGTACTTGTAAGAGCGTCTGATCAACCCAAGCAGTTTATTGAATTTATTAACTCGCGTTTCAGTGAGCCTAAAAAATTGTAGCTCTCTGTCAACACAAACTCCAAGATCTTTTTCCACGCAAGACTTCTCAATCATAACCCTCTCGTTCCAACAATGTCTTCTCATATTGTAATCATACTGTCCATTGTTCATCCCGAGGTGAAGTACTTTACACTTGTCAGCATTAAAACGCAGCTGCCACGTATCAGCTCAGTTAACTAAACTATCAAGATCGTCTTGCAGTTGCACTTTATTTGACGCATCCATCGCTGTATCAGCACTGTAACTTTTCTGTCATCGGCATACATGGAGCACGCGCTTGACACTATTTCTGACAGATCGTTTATGAAAGCAACGAACAAAACAGGCCCAAGAACGCTTCCTTGTGGCACGCCACGGCGCACTGATGCCCAGTCTGATACGGTTCCGTTAATACTGACACGTTGTCGTCTACCTACTAGAAAATCTCTGACCCATCGTAGTACATTGCCCTCTACGTATTCCCAAAGACTTCACTTTACGCTACACCCGCTCATGCGGAACAGTCAAATGCTTTGGCAAAATCGAGGTACACTGCTCCCACTCGCTCCCTTTCGTCAAACAGGAGAGTCCAATCGTTCAACGTAGACAAGAGGTTAGTGGTGCAGGATCTACTGGCAATAAAGCCATGTTGACAGTCTAATAGGAGATGATGAACAGTCAAGTGAAAGATAATCCTGTCTCTCACAACACATTCCATTACCTTACAAACACTTGTCAGGCTGACAGGGTGATGGTTACCGGGGCTACTTTTGTCACATTTCTTGAGCAATGGTGTTACTTGAGCTTCTTCCCAATCGGTCGGCAAATTTCCTCGTTCAAGGTTTTTCTGAAATAATACTGGCAAAGGGCCGGCCAGGACGGTTGCTAATTCTTTGAGCAATCTAGGGTGGAAGCCATCTGATCCACATGACTTGTTGGGATTTGGGGCGAACAAGCGCTTGAGAATCTCTTCTTCATGTATTTCAAATTTTGTTAACTTCGAGCCTCCTGGGCGCTTCTCAATAGCTGGAATACTGTTCAAATCCCCATCTGTGAACACACTGCTAATGTACTTATTGAGCACGTTAGCCTTGCCTTCATCAAAGGACATCTTCCGTTAGTCTACTTACAAATCAGAGATACCGTTGTTTGTCTTACACTTCGAACTAACGTACAAATAGAAGGATTTCGGGTTCTTTCTTGCATTTTTTGGCAATATTTTTTCATAGTTTTTTACTGCGGTGCGACAGATTTTTTTAGCTTGATTTCGAGCTCGTGCATGCAGGTTATAATCAGCATCGCTGCAAGTTCCTAAATAACGCTTGTAGGCTTCCTTCTTGGTCTTTCGCCGAGTTTAAACTGTACTGTTCATCCACTGGGACTTTTTGACTCCTCCGAGGTTAATCTTGGGTACACAGACATCAACTGCAGACACAACCGAGTCTTTGAAATATGACCGTGAAACAGCCAGATTCATGGCCTTAATATAGTCCGAAATATTCGCCTCATTCACTGCTTCACGGAGTTTATCATAATCGCCTTTCGCAAAGTTCAAACGTTCTCGCTTCTGAAGCGTCATTCCTGCATGGCACTTGATACTGAAAAACAATGATTGGTGGTGGCTTTTCCCCAATGGAGCCTCGTAGCGAAGCTCATCTAACTTTGATTCTTCACTGATAAACACTAGATCTAAAATATTTGTGGTTTGTTTACCCCTAAAATGGGTTGGCTTGGCGATATTCTGGATTAAAAATCTTTGTTCGTGTGTGGATAGTGCGTGTCGTCTATGAAGATGTGGGAGGTGTTTTGCCTACCTATGGGAATGATTTTGAACTTATTTGTGTTTGTCCTAATGAGACATTTAATTTCGAAGGTTTGGATCTGTTGTATGACGTGCTGTGTTTGTACTGCTGCGTGGTTATGCGGGTAATGTCCTGCGGCTATCTTTGTTATGTCATCTGCAAAAGCAATGTAGTCTGTGTGGGGTAGCGGTGGCGGGAGGTCGTGGATGTAGAAGCTGTATAGTGTGGGGGAGAGACAAGCCCCTTAGGGGACACTTGTATGGAGTTGTATTGGGGACCTGTGTGATTTCCTATTCTTATGGATGCTGTTCTATCTGTAAGGTAGTCTGATAGTTTTTGGTGAAGGTTGGGTGGAGGTTGAGTTGGATGATCTTGAATTTGGAGTCTGGTGTGCCAAACCTTGTCAAAGGCTTTGGTTATATTGCGAAGGACTATGTCAGTGGCGTGTCTTTGCGCTAAGTGTATGTAAGTGGATGCGTCTGCATGGTATGGGGTCTGGAGATCTACTGCCGACCGGGCGTAATACGAGGCGTGATAACAGCGTTCACGATAATGCCGAAGTCACGGTACAGGTGTAAATTTTGAATTTTACTTTTTACATTTCTATTCAATTTGAAAGCGGAGATTCGTAAATTGCACAGCAATTTTGTACAAAATTAGTCAGTATAAAATCAATTTGCATTACCCTGCTTGATAACTATCTCTTTCCTAACATGTTTTTAATACAATTATTCACAAAGCGAAAAGGTTTTTGATTACATAATGACCCTTAAAATGACCCATAGTTTATCGCATTATCAGAAGTATTCTCACGATGCAACAGATAGCGAAAAGCCAAACACTAACTTTCCCGAAGCTAAAAAAATCTCAGCCGAGTTTTCTACGGCTGAGATCGATTCACAATCGATTAGATACAATCAATAAGACACAATCGAAAAGACACAATCGATAAGACCCAATCGATAAGACAAGGAACATCTCAAGCAAGTCTTTCCTTCTCAGTCTGCTTCATGAAGTGAAGCTGGCGCATAAGCCCATCTACTCCCCAATGCATACCCTCAGAAAAATGAATGGGTTATGTCGCCTAAATAATGACACTTTCTGTACGTTGCACGGATGTCTTTCTGCCGAGCAAAACTGGGTCTGGATGATCTGTTGAAAAGCCAGTAGTACATCGCTATTTGGACAAAGTCACTCTATTTTTCTGTGTGTAGTAACTGCGCATGAACTTGACAATGTGATTGTCTATATAGATTGCGGGTTCATTCTTTATCAGCTGAGACAGATATCATGATCACGGTACATTCATAAGCATTACCCGAACATGGTGCATGTTCGGTTAATGCTAAGAATTTAAGGTTGAGGCTGAAGAATTGCGTTTCTAACATAAACGATGGCTTTGTTCTTAGCCAAAAAGCATGAAAGGTTCTTCAACCTTTTTCCTGACGTCATTAGAAATTAAAACGTCGCTAGAAATTTTCGACTTATAGATTTGTTGTTAGTTTTATATCGTGTTCATGGTTAGTTGAAGACTTAATGATATTTTTTAATATAACCGTTTTTCCCGTTCCGTAATGTTTTCGTAAAAATAAATTTAAATAAATGTTTCGTAAACAAATATTTCGTAATAATTCTCAGTAAAATGGAAATTTAGAACGAAATTCTCTACTTAAAACAAAAAAAAAGTATTGTGTTCAAATGGGAAAATTTCAATGATAATTTCCAAGATAATTGTTTATTATAAATTCTATTTTCATCATTCATTAATTAAAAACCTATTCATATGTGCAGAGAAGACGACGTGCGCTAAATAGGGTAGGAATGTAGTATATCCTTCCTCTTAAGCTATAAACATTGCTTGATTTTTATGGGTAACTTAACGAGCGATCAATATTACTGAAAATATCATCGAAACTTTTAATCTGAAACTTTAAAACGCTATACACACAAATTTGCGTGTCCAAGCGTTTTTATTTGAAAGCATCGTTGACTTGTATAGTATTAATTCTGCTAGAGAATACACTTGAAGTTTGTGCGTGCGAAAACAATAACAAATATATGTTAATGTTCTTGTATAAGTAATTGTATGAAATGCATTACTTGATATGTGAATTTAATGCCACATGCACGATTTTTAAAATCTGTTCCTTAGTCCATTCAGTGACTCCGGTGCGCACTGCATCAAACTAGTAGAACTAATGTTCAACGGCTGCAAATATAATGAATAATGAGGAAATTAATTGGTTTATCCTTTATAAATTGTTATTATAACATCTATACATAAAAAAATTCGATAGAAAATATCAAGGAACATCATAATTCACGTAGAGAATGCCTAGTGAGTTATTTAAAGATTTCCGCTGATCACATCATCAAGAAGTTATAGAAAAATTATCTTTCAATTAGTATTCGTTTATGTTTTTTTTTGTGCAAGTGCATGCCAATTTCTGAAATTGTCAACAGGTTTTTTGAAATCCTAAACCAAATTTATATAGAATATTTTGAAAGAATGTCGAAAATGTGGAAAGGCGTTGAAATGCCTCTAGTGAAAGGCAACCTAGTGNCAGAGAGCGCATTTTCTTGTCGATGAAAACGTGAAGTCACGGACGGACAGACAGACGGACAGGCATGGCGAGCACAAGAGTGCATTTTTTCCATAAATAAGAAAATGCGCTAATAATGCGCTAAGAATTTCGGTGCGTGTATTATTTATTTATTATGTCAATTACTTATGATGGCTGAGATCAAGACCTGGGTTTTCTTACATATTTCGGAAAGGCCAATCTTCAACCAATTTAAAACTATAATCTAAATCACGACACATTCCAGAGTATTCTTAAAATCAACGAAAACGTGAAGTCACGGACAGACAGACGGACGGACAGACGGACATGGCGAGCACAATAGTGCATTTTTTCCATAAATGAGAATATGGGCTAAAAATTATTTCAATTATCTTGCAATATTTCCGAATGGGATCATATAAGTTTTAAAAATTATTTAATTGGGGCAATAGAAGAAAAAAGTATTTCAATTATCTTTCAAAAATTATTTAATTAGGGAAATAGCAGGAAAATGTATTTCAATTATATTTCCACATTTCAGAAACCTTGCAACGATCTATTTAGGACTCACTCCCATGCCAGGTAACAAATTTTTAGTTCAAACATCTTGCAGAAGCCAACGAGTAATTTAATAAGTTCGTCGGCTCACTCGACTTGAACGATGCATGCAGCTACTGCTTGCATCAAAGCAAGCAAGGACTCAAGTGATGTCTCGAATTATTTCTTCTGAATGGCAGAAACTTAGTGTTTGAACGAACCATGTTTCGAACTCGCTCACACTACAAATGCGGAGTAGGTACTTTAGTTCAAAATGTAAACATGGAGACGAAAAACTTTCACCGCATACAAAAATTTACTTTAATAATTATCCAAACTAGGCATTTGACGACTTTACTTCATCATAGTAAACAAGTATTATAATATTTATACGGAATGACCTAACTCTCACCGCCTAATACCTTACTATCACCGTTTATGGGAAGACTTCATTTTCGTCGCAAAGTTAAGCGATTTAAAAGGATGGCTTCACTTTGACAGCTAGCATAGTTGAACGATTCAGTGGGTGCTTTTTCACAGAAATAATGCAAATTACTTAATAAACGCATGACGTTTTACCTTGTGTCGCAGAAAGCAACCAGACGCGCTCTCTGCTCATCAGGGACTTCGGGTTTGCATACGGGCTGAGTTCCGCCTTCATGCCCGGGCTCGCCACGGGGATGTGTCACATCATCAAAACTTTGGACGATAACACTTTCCTGAGCGACGTTGAAGAGTTTAGGGTGAGATCAAAAGAAACGTGGGTAATATTGGCCTAATTGTCGGAATCGAAATCGAAAATAGACAATCCAGAGTTTGTGAAATACAATATGCGAGCAGTGGGTGACTCGCTACAGCTTTTGATTGATTTTTATTCAGCTATGAAATGAAAAATTCACACAAGTCATGAGTTACTGACTAGAAAACTTTCTGCTAAAGTGAAAGTTTGCACTTTGAGCACTAGAAAATTCTGTCTGATCGCTGAAGATTACCACCCTGGCCCACTCATTCTCGTTAGAAGATGTAACGCATACTTTTTTGATGTATATCGTGAACAAAAAATATTGTCGATCTACTTAACATAGAGTTCTTTGAAATTTAATTTAGCGCAATATCTCAAATTTTCCGGCGGGTTTCGAAAATTTTTTAAAAACTAATTCCGTACAAAACGACTTGATGCTTCGGTAATCTAAGCAATCCTAACCCCCCCCCCCCCCCGCAACACTACAATTGCAATATTAAGTTCGTGCCCTGCATTAAGTTCGTGCCCTGGGCCCTTTCCCCCAGTAATATAAATTCCAATATAAAGAGCGATCCTGGCAATCAAGTTATCCCAATAATCATTCACAAGAATGTAGGCACTAGGCACTTCTTCAATCTGTACACCGCGACTAACTACCACATATAAGCACAGCAAGAACAGGGCAAACATATCCTCATGTATAATATTTAATGCATTCAATTTTGAATAGATTGATAAACGATATTTTCAGATCAACACAATCGCGATCGTGGTCCTGAATTTCCCGACGGTGCTGCGTCTGGGCAGAGAGCGTCAGGATTTGCTCCAGCATTTCCGGCACGTGCTTGTGGGTGGCGGCGCTATCCCGCAGGCCCACGTCACCGCTGCGGCCAGCACCATGCCTGGGGTCTTCATCCAGAAATGTTCGTTGGAACTGGAAATTTATGTAAAAAATTTCCAGGGGTTTAAATTACGGTAGTTTAGTTTAGTAATTGTTTTGGGGCTCAAAAAAATATTTGTCTTGCGTAATGCAGTCGAAATTTTAGTTAGTTCATGTTCGTTCTCTTTCTGTTTATATGTGTTCATTATTTTTCCATCTCTTCAACTAATTTGAATAGTAAATGAAAAAAATTTTCAAAATGGCCAGTAAAATTTTATGCTGTGAACATTGAACGCGCACATTTTTCAAATTCTTGACAATTTTGTTTCATTCTTCAATGATATGTTCGCTGTATGAGGTAGATTCACGTAGTAAATGAATTATAATTGAAACTCAACATTACTCCGAGACCTTAAACTCACGCCGGAGCCGTATGCCACGTTCAGCTCCTCTCTTCCTATTCCCGGATGACCGGCGATACATTAAGACCAAACATTACGATACCAGTCTCAGCAACTAATTCATTCTGACCAAGTATTCATATAATTTTAAACGTAAAGTAGTTAAATATGATTATTCACGGCCAGGTTACGGCGCGTCGGAGATGTTCGTGATAGCACAAGACCCTTTGGGCGGCGGCAAGCCAGGGTTCACAGGCAGCGTCTTCCCCAACGTTGAGCTCAAACTCAAGGATCTCAACTCAAAGGATTTCTTACCTGCCAACCAAATAGGAATTCTATTCATCAAAAGCCCCAGCGTGAGTTTTCTCTCATTTGTGTTTTAGCTCAATTTTGGGTGTGTGAAGATTGTGTTATCAACATACTTGTAATGCTCGGTCGTCATTTTTCATCAAATTAGCGTTATATGTTGTTAGCCCTTTAGCGGGCAGCT